>NC_140968.1:21614558-21634558 GCF_056783735.1 Eptatretus burgeri
TTCACCATCGCAGACAGGTCGGTGGTCTCTGTCTTCTACCACCTCCTTTCGGGTCTTGCACCCTCTGCTCTTTCTGTGCTCCCCCCCTTCCAGGTTTCTGCAGGGCCCACACGGTCCACCAACCCTCTTCTGGTAAACATACCAAAATCTAGCATCACTGGTCACCTCCACTCATTTGTTCCTCGTTTTTTTTCTGCCATCAGAATTAACTTCCACATCCTCTCCAAGACAGCTTTTCACCACCATCTCAGATCATCCCCAATCCAAATCAATGATCTTGTTTACCATCGTTAACCCCATCCAAAATCCCTCCTAATTTTCCAGTTTGTTTCTCCTTTGAGTTTCCTTCTACATGCATGTTTTGTATCCTGGTTTTGTTTGTTCCATCTTGCTCCTTTCAGTGTGCTTGCTCTTCCAAAGCTCTGACCATGTATGCAATTTTTTTTTAATGCTGAGCATCAAGCAAGGAAGCAGCATGTACCATTTTTGAAGTCTTTGGTATGACTCGGCAGGTGTTTTAACCGTCATCCTCTCTGACTCTGAGCGGACACTCTAACCATTACACCACTTCGTCTGGTCTTTCAAGGAACTGAAATGCAAGAGGCCATTAGGCCCATCAAAGCCTGAAAAATTGTTGTCAACCTATGGTTATTTGTGCTCAATCATCTCTAAGTGCTAATTGGCAAGCAAGAAAGCAGCACTTACCAGTTTTAGTCTTTGGTATGATTTGACCGGGATTCAAACCGCTGACTTCACAGACTTGCAGTGGATTCTCTCACCATTATACTGCCGAGTCTGGAGGTCCCACTATAATCCTGACATCGGATAGATAAAACTGCACAAAAGCCATTGGATCAAACGTGTTTCAAAATAGTCATTGTTTTACCTGAATGTGATTCAAAATGGTCATTGTTTAGCATGCTTTTACCTGAAACCCTGTTGAGTTTATCATGCTTTTTCTGGCCTTCTGGCAATCTGAAATAGGAGTCGTTAATGAAGAGCTACCATAGAGTTAGCATCTGTTGGTCACTAAACCAAAACTTTTAGCATCTTTATATATTTTGACATTAATTTTTTTTATTCTTATTTGAATGTTTCTTGTTTCCAGCCTGTTGATGTAGCACAAGAACTGGTACGTCTTGGTCATGGACAGTGGGAAGATGAACAGAACGTGAATACAATGGACAGTGAATCAACAAGTGTGGACATCCATGATGTGGGTCAGCACTTGGTGTCTACAGTCTCCCCGCTTCAAGTTGGATGTCCTTCTGAATTGGAAGAGGTGATTCTGATTTTTAACCTTCTGTAGCGAGGACTGTTAGCCTTTTGCACCTGCGTGCAAAATTCATTGTAAATTTTGCATTTACACGATAATGTTGAATTATAAAAATGCTTGTGTTACTCCAATATGAATGTTTAATCAGCAAAATGTCAAAAGGGGTCACCTTGACAAAATATTTTGAGAACCGCCATCCTCGAGGATTGTCCGTTTATTTCCATTGAGCTACACAAATTCCTGAAGCATTCTTTGTGTCAACAAGTGAGTCAGATCTGTAATCAGTATACCCCATTGAGGCTCTGCATTGTGAAATGCTCTGTCATGTTTAAATTGTTCAGTTGGATATGTAATGAATGGAGCTGTTTGTTATATATCACCCTGCCCCGAACCTCATCACCCTGCCCAGGCTTGGGCTCTGGAGAGGACACTCCCAGTTCCATTGTACAGCTTCGACATAACACGGGAAGTAGCAGTTACCGATTTTAAGTTCTGTCTCGCCATGGCCCATCACGGCCTGCTTGCTTCAATGGGTAGTTGTAGCTTTGGGAACCATCTCCTGACAAGCGGGTTGATAAATTTGCACACCAGGCAAAACAAGAAATAACATTGAGGCAAAAGAAGATGCCAACTGTTCATATCGCAAGCTGGAATGTACGTACTATACGCATTGGCTTTACTGATGACCTATTGCATGTCAATGATGCCTGCAAGACGGCTGTAATTGACAGAGAACTCAGCAGGCTCAACATTGATATCACTGCACTTCAAGAGACAAGACCTGCTGAGAGAGGATCACTCAAGGAGCAACATTGCACGTTCTTTTGGCAGGGGAAAAGTGTTGAGGAGACCCGTGAGCACGGGGGTAGGCTTTGCAGTGAAAAATTCAACATTGACAATGATTGAACTCCCTACAAAAGGCTCAGAAAGGCTGTTAACCCTTTGCCTTTCAACCAACGCAGGCCCTGTCAACTTCATGTGCATCTATGCCCCAACATTCAGCTCTGTATCTGATGTCAAAAAACAATTTTATTTCGCTCTGGACTCTGCTGTTGGTAAAATCCTAAAGCAAGAAGGTCTGTATTTGCTGGGAGACTTCAACGCTAGGGTGGAGACAGACCACACTGCCTGGCCAACTTGTCTCGGATGTCATGGAATTGGGAAGATGGACAAGAATGGATTGAGGTTACTGGAACTGTGCTGTTTCAGAGAACTGTGTGCAACCAACAATTTCTTCCTGACCAAACCGCAGCATCAAGGTATGGAGACATCCAAGGTCTCATCACTGGCATCAATTGGATCTCATCCTCGCGAGGTGAAACACCCTAAATACCATCCTCTCCACTCGGAGTTACGACAGTGCCGATTGTGACACCAACCACTCTCTCCTGTTCAGCAAGGTCAGAATCAAGCCGAAGAAACTACATCACTCGAAAAAGAAGGGGATGGCGCAGATCAACATCAGTAAAATGGCAGACCTGCTCAAGACCCAGCAATTCCTTGATTCCTTGGGACCAGATATTTTCAGGCAGCTTTAGGAATTCTTGCAGTGTTCAAGCAAGATGGGATGAAATGTGTGATGCTGAGTCTGGAGGTCCCAAGAGGACCACTTTAGATGAAGCCTCAGGTCTCTGTCGGCCATCATCTACACCTCAGCCCTTGATGCATATGAGAAAAGAAAGCAAAGTAATGCTGATATGGTATGTGGCACACTGGAGCAAAATTAAGCCAGTTACAGAAGCCAAGAGGAGAGCTCTCAACTACAAAGTTTCACAAAGCCAGAGTACACATGACACCCTCAAAGCAACCAGGAACATGGCACAACAGATTGCCCATTTCTGCACCAGTGATTATTGGCTGAATCTGTGTGAGAGCATTCAGCAATCTGCCAACTCTGGAAATGCACGAGGAATGTACGAAGGCATTAATAGAGCAATTGGTCCAACATCAATCAAAACAGCTCCATTAAAGTCAAAGATAGGAGAGGTGATCACTGATAGCAGTAAGCAGATGGAGAGATGGGTGGGGCACTACCTTGAGCTGAGAACCTGGTCACAACTGCAGTTCTCAACTCAATCACTGGTCTCCCTGAAACAGGGAATTAGACAAGGATCCCACAATGGAAGAGCTAAGCACGACCATCAACTGTCTCACCAGCGACAAAGCCCCGGGCAGTGACTGAATACCCATTATCCTTCCTACACTCATTAACCCCATCCAAATCTCTCCTTCCAATTATCCAGTTTTCCCTCCTTAGCATTTCCTACTGTATAAATTTTGGCCACCCCATGCATGCGTTTTGCATCCTGTTTTTGTCTGTTACATCCTGATCTGTTCACTGCACTAACTCTTCCATGAGCCTCGACTATGTATACAAAAAAACCCCAAAACAAAACGGAATTGGTGTTGTTTGTACTCGTCTCGATTTTTTAAATTCAATATAATAATGTGAGTTGCTAAGGAGTGGAAAGGGTTTCCCAAATATTTCAGAATGCTTTTTTTTATGCCTCCACAGCTGAAGGCTACAGACATTTTGTTTACCAGGTTGTCCGTCGGGGCATCCGGCTGTCTGTTATGGGTTTTTTTCTGTTTTTTTAGCTCGCCTGTTCGAAGAACAGAGAGCTATAGCGATACCCCCGGCTGAGCGTGAGTGTCAGCGTTAGCGTGAGCGTGAAAATGTTAAAATTATTGGTGCGTTATTTTTTCCTTTCTAATGTTTTTATGTACCAAACTTTTTTTATACGCCCGATATATATAAACTCAGCAAAAATAAAAACTTGACACTCATTATTTGTCAAATAGTGTTTTGAAACTTTTCTTGAAAGAGTTCTTGTGATTATGGTTAAAGGCATTGTTGAGGGCATTACTTCACACATTGCTTCTACTGGTCGGGCCTAGGTAGCACGTAACAGAGCACTGCACGCTAAAATCACATTTCCACGTGACACAAGTCACGTGGCCTATTGATACACCTGCAATTGATCTCAAGGTAGCAGAGAAGAGTATCATCTCAGAAAAACAAGGTTTTATGGTTAATTATTTGTTAATTTGCAATGCCACGACTGTCAAACATTCAGCGTGAACATGCCATTGGCATGCTGAATACGGGAACATCCGTCACCGACGTTGCAAGGGTTATGGAATGCAGTCGACAGACCATCCATAATCTCCAGACACATCTCCATCAAACTGGCACCACAGCTGACCGCCCCCGTCCTGGTCGACTACGTGTTACGTCACGCGCAGAAGACCGACAGATTGTCTTACGTCATTTGCGTAATCGGTTTGTCACTGACACATCCACTGGGAATGAATTGTTTGGAGGTCGAGTGATTGCCCAAACCATTCAAAATCACCTGCGCTCTGCTCGTCTTCATGCACGGCGGCCATATCGTGGATCAATTCTAACCCGTTTCCATCGACGCCAACGTCTTCTTTGGGCACGACGGCACCTGAGATGGACCCAGCGAGATTGGAATAGGGTTGTGTTTAGTGACAAATCAAGGTTCACACTAACTTTTGCTGATGGAAGGGTTAGAGTGTGGAGAAGACGAGGAGAACGCAATGCCCAGTGTTGCGTACAGGAAGTGGATCGCTTTGGGGGCGGTAGCGTTATGGTTTGGGGTGGTATCAACGGTCATGCTCGATCCCGACTCATTGTCATCCAGGGAAACCTTAATGCGGCAGCATACAGGGATCAGGTGCTCGTTCCAGAGCTTTTACCATTCATGGCAGCTCATGGCCCAGGTCTGACTTTCCAACAGGATAACGCCAGACCTCATATGGCCAATTTAACAACAAATTTCCTCAGGGACGCTGGCATCAATGTCATGGAGTGGCCCTCAAGATCGCCTGACCTCAACCCCATAGAGCATGTGTGGGATGTGTTAGGCAGGTGGCTCCATCAAGTAAGGAACCCTCCACAGAACTTGCAGGAGCTTGGTGCCATGTTGGTACAAATATGGCGGCGCATTCCCCAAGCTGTGTTCAGACGCATCATCCAATCCATGAGGAGATGTTGTATCGCAGTTGTGAACGCCCATGGAGGACACACCTGATATTGACATGATTTCATTAAGTTGTGACTCACAGTTTTTGATCATGGACATTGTCGTCGCATTTCTGGTGGAACCGATTCCATGACAAACATGATCTGTATGCTATAGCATCTTTAATGACAAGAGAATTGAATACAATCGTTATTTCAAACCTATTTTCCAAAGTGTTCAAATTATTGACTTTGAAACGAGTGTAAAGTTTTTATTTTTGTTGAGTATATATATATATATATATATATATATATATATATATATATATATATATATATATATATATATATATATATATATATATATATATATATATATATATATATATATATATATATATATATATATATATATATATATATATAGCTCGGGGCGTATTATGTGTCATCCGTCCCTGTCCGTACTCTAACTTCCAAAGTTTTAAACATTCATGTTTCATGTTTGGTACATAGGTACAGTGTGTCGCGAAATACGTTCGTCATCAAAAGTGGTTTCCATGGCAATCAGGATGCTGTTTTCCATCCGTTCCTCTCCGCACTAACTCCCAAAGTTTTAACCTTTCACGTTTCATATTTGGTACATAGTTGTAGGTACAGACTGTGGAGACGGTGTGTCGTGACATACGTTCGTTATCTAAAGTGGTTACCATGGCAACCAGGATGCTGTTTTTTATCCGTTCCTCTCCGCACTAACTCCCAAAGTTTTCTCCTTTAACGTTTCATATTTGGTACATACATGTAGGTGGAGATGGTGTGTCGTGACATATGTTCGTTATCTTAAGTGGTTGCCATGGCAACCAGGATGCTGTTTTCCATCCGTTCCTCTCCGCACTCTAACTCCCAAAGTTTTAAACTTTCACGTTTCATATCTGGTATATAGGTACAGACTGTGGAGACGGTCTGTCGCGACATACGTTAGTCATCTAAAGTGGTTGTCATGGCAACCAGGAGGCTGTTTTGCATTTAGTAGCACAATTCTGTATATACCTTCTTGTTCGGGCGTATATTGTGCTCACTTGCGCTCTTGTTACTGATTACAATATACAAATACATATACAGTCATGCGCCACTTAACGACGGGGTTACGTTCTGAGAAACGCGTCGTTCAGCGACGTCATCATTGTGCGAACGTTTTTTTTTTTTTTTTTTCATTTTCGAACATCGTACTAACACAAACCAAGACACCTCGGCTATATGGTGTAGCCTATTGCTCCTTGGATACAAACCTGTACAGCATGTTACTGTACTGAATACTGTTGGCAATTGTATCACACATCCAAGAGAGACGGAAGACACGTTAGTTTTACCTTTGTGCTGTTCATGACTGTCATCGGTGTTGTTAGCAGCAGCTTACAATCTCCTCTCGCATTGATTTTCCAAAGGTGAATAAATAGCGTTTGGATTTTATAAATACGTAATCATTGCATCGATGTTATAATTTAAAAATGAAGAAACGAGCACCTGTCAATTGTGATATATATATATTTTGGGAACAGTGCGATTGTTTTAACAACATAAAAAGCTTCACTAAAAAAATGCGTAAAAATTTCGACTAACAACAACAATTTATTCGTGGAATTCTTCAATTCAAAGGTAATTTACTTGCTAGAAGGTAAACGTGCAAACATTTGTTCAGTTTGAAAGCCGACTTCCTTGAATCCTGATTTAGCACGACCCTGATTTTTTTTCGCGATGACATTTTATGGATCTCAACGATCGCATTATAACAGGGCCACACTGTAGTTTATTATTAGTATGAGGTATTATGTACTGTACAGTGTACACAATTGTACGTGCTATTTTTATACGACTGGCAGCGCTACGTCAGCTACATCACTCGGCGATAGGAATTTTTCAGCTACCTTTTTCTTTTCTTTTCAGAGCTGGCAGATCCGTCGTATATGCGATTCGTCGTTAAGCGGCGCATGACTGTATTGCTCTAATATTATTTGGATCAGACTTCACTGCAATGCTTTATAAATAAAATTAATTATTAGAAGTCTTTTAAAAACGATAAATGTATAAGCAGGTGAGCATTGGGTGGCTTTGACAACAACTCTGGTTAAATTTGTCAGCGCAATAACTTGTGAATCGTTGGAGGGATTTCAACCAAAGGGGCACAAGTATCTTAATGTCTTCTTCTGCCTCCTTTCTGGTCTTGCACATTCTGCCATCTCCGTGCTCACCCCACCCACCTCAGGTGTCTGCAGGGCATATGCGGTCTGCCAGCTACCCCCTTCTAGTGAAACTCATCCTTACTCACATCTTTTGTTGTCCGTCTCCATTTATTTTGTCCCCCCTGCCATGCTGTTGGCATTTCCCCCTTCTCTGTGCTGTTCCTTTTGCTATGTTGTGTCCTAATAGCTTGGGAGCTTGCACAGTTTCATTTACACTTTTGCGAACAAAAGGTTTGATGGTCTCATTCTGTCAAGAGTACATGGGGGATGAATAAAACCCATTTCTTAAGCATGGCATTCCTGGCCTTTCGGGGAGGGAGGGTCCAAACCCCCCCCCCCCCCCCAAAAAGTGACATTCATTGACACTTTTGAGAACGATGCTGATATTTACACTGATGACACCTCTCATATCACCAGGTAGAAATATACAACTTAAGAAACAATATTTCCACCAGGTGTTTGCACTTAAGAAGGGCCCCAGTGGGGGTCCAAAAAGGGTCTCAATTACACTTTTGAGAACAAAGCTGAAATTGATCCTGAAATATCCTCTCACATCGCTTGCCACAAAAATGTAACTTAAGAAAGGATAGTCCCTGGCGTTTCGGCTTAAGAAGGGTTCAAACGGACGAAGAAGGGTCATAACTCTTCATAGCCAAGAGAGACGAGGAGTAGACAAGTATGATCTTGATAATATAATTTATTGTCGGGCATCTGAGGGCCTGTGAACCACACAGTTTGGTAGGAATTGTCCACCAGTTCCCATCCTTGTTGAGGATCTTTGGGGACAGCGTTGTTGCAGGCTGCGTGCCATGTCATTGCAACAAAGTTGCTGCGATGGATCTTCTGCTGGACGACATTCTCACATGGTGGGATGCTGCTAGCATCTACACCCTTGAGTCTTGCAAATGGCTGCTTACCTTTCTTCGGTCCGAATGATTTCTCAAATACCATAAATCTGTGCTTGTTCAGTGGCATTGTCTTTTTTGCACCGTACAATTTCGCATTGTACTCCTCAAGAACGTTGCAAGTTGCTTCGTCTACTTGCTCTGCTGCCAATGCATAGAAAGCATCCAGGAAGGAATCATTCTCTTCAACAATTTTCAGAGGACGTTTTTCCCCTTATGAAGGATGAGGTGTAGTCGCATCCTGTGAATGCATGGAAGCCTGGCAGGGCTTTGCATAGGCTGGGTCCAATCTTGCTTGCAATGGCAGAGAGGTCAATGTAACGCCTGTTACCCTGCCCAGAGGTGCCGACGTCCATCCATATCTTGGTGTTCACGCGATGGGAATGGTGTAGAAGAATAACTGCTATGTCGGTATCAGTGGCTCTGACAACTATGTCACCTGGTTGTTGGCTACGAGAAACTGCATCAATGGCATGAAGGCATATCCTTGTATCGGCCTCTGGGTGATTGCACTCCAAGCGAGGAACAGGCGTTACATCAACCATCCCACTGGCTCCTCTGAACCGCAAACATTGCGTGTCCACCCCAACGTACAACTCCCTGCCATCCAGGCGAGCTGAATGCCACTGTTCAGCCCAATCTTTCACCAGAAAGCGGGGTAATTGCTGTTTGAAAGATATCCACTTCAGTGCCTTCTCAATATTCCGCGGCCGAATCTGTTCTTGTCCTGTGATGTGATAGATATGATCTTCTGCACCATGGCGTTCGCGCTCGTTACCCTTTATTGAGGGTTCCTCGTAGGTGTCGAAGAGGATGTCTACCCGTTTTGAGGGATGCGAGAGGACTGCATGCAGCAAGTAATGTGAAAGTCCACCATACGTCGTTGGTAGATTTGGTGGAAGGCAGTGAAGAAGAAAGTTGCCATCTATTACAGTAGCCTTCACCTTTGTTGGTGAACCATGCACTGCTACCCTGCTCTCAAGGACTGCAAAGAGATCACTCTTGGTTCCATGGGCCATTGTAACCAGGGTGCCATCTGTTCTACACATTGTTAGAGGAACTGGAGTCATTGGGTATGTGAGGAGGTATTCAAAGTCTACTTGCCTTTTCGCAGCTATGATGGCAATATGTCCAAACAGGTCTCTTGTGCACCTAAGTTCTTGTACGATTGGGTTACTTGTTCTCTTGTTTTTTTTTCGCGCCTTGGTCTGCAAAAGTCTTCAGGCGGTTCCGAGTGATAGCTTTCTCAAATGTAGCGGCATCATCTGCGCACTGTGACATGAAAGCATCATGTTTTTCTCTACCTTTTTCTTCCACACTGAGTAAGGAATTGGTGATCTCATTGGTGGCAGCTTTCCCTGTCTGGATGTTTACAAGGGACTCTGATTCGAGATTGAAGGGATTGGCAAACCCTTCGATGGTCTTTAGCACGTTGCCCAGGTCCTTATTGTCCCGTGAAATGCGGCTTAGGGTCAGCTCAGCCTGTGTGTCACTGGTTATATTCATTCCAGCCATTTCGAGCATGGCGCTAATGAGTGCTGCTCTGGCAACCTTGGTCGCACTCCACCGCAGACAGGCAGAGAAGTTATTAGTGGCGTCTGTGTACCCCATCATCCTTGATGCTGCATCAGCATTTACCGTCTGCTATTGAGTGAGATGTACTGGTACCCTGCTGAACTGATTGTCCATTCGACGAATGCTAAACAGACCAGCGACTAGCATCTCCTTCAGGCCTGGGTGAGTTGTAATGTTCATCAAATCAAGCTGATGCTTCGACATCCACCTTGCATAGTTTTGGCGATTGGTCCTGAAGACAATGTCAGTAGTCTGCGTGAGGACCCAAGTGTACAGGTCAACATTTGACTCTCGGATGGCTCTATCGACGATGTGGTAGAGGTTCACTCTCTGGATGTACTGCATGTAAAACCTGGCAGTTGGTCCATGCTTGCCATCCAAGGTTGATTGAGTGTAGTGAGAGTATTCGTCGAAGAGCGTGATGAATGACGGTGCAGTGCACAGCTGGTCTCGAGCTTCCTTGTTGTCCAACGTCGATGCTTTGATCAGTGCACTCACTGTGTCCATGTCATGGTATGTGCTGCAGAATTGGTGAAAGTGCAGTGTTTCAAAAGCCAGTGCCAGCATTGGATGGAGCCTCTTACAGCGGTTGAAGTTCTAACATTATATGATACCATTCAAGGAGCCAGGTGCGAGGACTTCAGCTTCAACTAACATATCTGCCATGCCAGATTCTTTGATGACCTTTCCGATGGCTTTGAAGAGGCACATCTGTAGATGAAAGGCTCCAAACATAATGAAGATGTTGTCGAATCTGGGGCGTTCTGTGACTTGGATCTTAATGGGCCTGTTAGCAACATTAAGGTCATATGTTACTACACCATATGGCTGTCCGCACTCCTGAGCACACTTTTGGGTGATGGACAGTGTTTCTGCAACTACATCGTTGTTAGTTGGTGAGCGATCAATATTTGGCATGTACAGAACCACTTGCTTTGGGAGATGGTCCACATAGTTCCAAGCATTGAACCCAGTCCACATAGGAATGCTTTCCATTACTAGTGCATGCATTACCATCTACAAGAAATCGAGCTTTCTTGATGGAATGGAAAGGTCTGTACTGGTACCCCGAAAGTCTTTGTTTGCTTAAGAGAAATCGTCCATTCGTGGCTTCTTCCTGTAAGGAGCTCGGGCTAAATCCGGAACATCTCATTTCCTCCTCTTCCAATTCCCACCCAACGATGGCAAAGGTCTATCTGTTGCTTGATCTTCGGTTACGTCTCTATCTAGGCCTACTGCTTACTGTGGCACTGAGGCTGGAGTGCTCTGAGCCTGATACATAATACCCATCGTATCGTGGAGCATGTCGGTACCTGACAGTGTGTGTGTTAATTCGTCGTAGTTGTCAAAAGCAAGTCCACAAGGTACTTCAGGAACTGAACCAGCAGGACAGTTCATCTTTTGGTCAAAGATGGTATAGGCTAGGTCTGTCTCAATTTCCTCAATGGTGTGGTAGTTAAGCGAATGCCCCCATCCGATTCAGCATTGTGAGAATCCTCTTGCTTCCAGTCAGTCACTTCAAGGACAAACCCATCAGGATATGCTTTCTAGGTTTTAGGTTACAATTCTTCACTGAAAACAGTACATCCTGACTTAATGAATCAGAGTGGCACTTGACCACTTGACTGACTGAATATTGGCCAGTATTTGGTTCTCCAAGTAGTGTCTGAAAGAAAGTCTTGACAAGGTCAGGTGGGTCCCCCTCACCATTGAGAGCTTCCACGGTCAGTGGACCGAGGGGGGGCTCTTTCATCACAGACTTCAAGGCCTGTCTGAGTTGCAATGCAACTTTAGTAACCTGACCCTCAGGAGATGACTTGATGTCATTCACTGCCTTAATGGAATCATACTCAATGGCTGTGCGATGGACTATCACACCTTGCTGGCGGTAGTCTGGGGAATGCAATAAAATTGTGTCAGGGAATTTCCTGGTCAGAAGGTCCCCCAGGATTGCGCTTTGCTTACTGAAGGGACCACTTCAAGTTCAGTACAGAGGATGGTGTATTGTTCATAAATGGATGCAAGGCGTTCAGGTCTCTGTCGGTCAATGATGTTTTCTTTGACGTACGAATAGATACAGTCAAGAGGAAACTTGGGATGAATAGGCTCCTCAGCGATGGGGGGGGGGGGGCAGCCCAAAACTTTTCACCCTATCCACCCTCTGGATATATTGTTACGGCTGTGGAAATTCGCAATAAACCATAAAGGGTCCTAAGATCAGTTATGACGATAAGTCATTGTGTAGTTAGATTTCCCCACCGTTGTTTAGAGGGAATTTCCGTGTTCACCAGGCTGCGATCCTTTGAGTTAGCCGTTTTTCTTTTCTCTAACATTATTTTGGACCAATCATCCCCCAACAACCAAATCGCCCCCAAACAACTACAACTCAAACGCCACCACCTTCACCTCTTTACCTCCACAACTCCACCCCGCAAACATCGCTTCACCGCCATTCTCAAACGATGCCCGCCAGCAACCAAATCGCCACCACCAACACCCTTCCCAAACCACCGCAGCAAGCTCCCACCACCTCCGCCTTTCTACCACACGTCGTACCATGGGTTGTGAATGCGTTCCTTTCGCCTCGAAAAGTGGATCAGGAATGCTTCACGCCCACTTTTCATCCATCCAATGGCTGAGCATCGGGTGGTGTAGCCCCGCCTCCGAACCCACTGTGATCCAGAAATTTGCATGTACGCTCCTCCCTCGGCCTATATAAGCGCGAGCACGGCGCAGCTCACGAAAGTCAAGTGGGAGCAGTGGAATGGCAGCAGCAGTGCGTCCAGAGTCAAGTGTGTCGGTCACGGCAGTCAAGTGTGGAGTCGGTGGAGTGGCCGTCTGGAGAATCGGGAGATGGGGCAATCAAGTCTGCAGTGTGTCGGTGTCGGCAGTCTGGAGAATCGGGAGACTGGGCAGTCAAGTGTGCAGTGTGTCGGTGTCGGCAGTCTGGAGAATCAGGAGACGGGGCAGTCAAGTTGAGTGCAGTGTCGGCGGGGCAGTCAAGTCTGGAGACGGAGCTCGAAGCCGACGGGAAAGGCAGATGGGGAGCGCCGGAGAGAGCTCGCCGACCACGCCAGGGGCACGAAGCCAGGCGCAGCTACGCTGACATCGCGGCTTGCCCGCCATCGCGCCACGAGGGCGCGGGTAAGACCCTTCGGTCTCGTGGACCTGGCCGCTCATCCAGGTTCCATGCGCATTAGGTCCACGGGCCCAGTCTGACTCCCTTGTCTATGAGGGGGTCTTTTCTTGCTTTTTCTTTGAATGTGTGTTGTGGCGCCGAGTCCCGTAAGTAAAACCGTATAAGTGACTGTACATAATTGCTTATAGACGGTCGTAACACCTTTTGCTTTGCTTTTGTTCTGTATACGTGCATGTTAGTGTTTTGCATTCCTGACTGCATATGTGCTTGTATAATAAATGTATCCGTGTGCAATTAATGTGCTTGTCGAACTGTTCCCCATTTTGTTGCGTCCTTTCCCTTGTTTGAAAGTTCCATCTTGCATCACGGAAGGAATTGGTAGAAGGGTGTAAGCACCCGGTAAATAATCACGTCCGTCGGGGCCAGCGATAACACCGCTCGGTTATCATTGAAGCACGCAATGGACCGCTTAAGCGGTTCGTGTCAGAGGCCAGCCAGCGGCGATCGCCCGGTTAACTACCCGCGCAGGTATTTAGGTAGGTCGAGTTTGGCGAACAACCCTATCCTGCGCGGGTGGCCGATTGGCACGATTGTGGTGGGGTCGAAAGACCCACCTGTGACTAGCTCCTGGCGGTAGTTCGAAGGAGGGTCACGACTGAATTGTCCGTTCCGGTGGGCGACGCGGTCGCGATTTGAGTTACTTGGCCGATCGCACGCCGGGCGGACCGAAATTCGTAACAATATTACGTGGCACGACAACTGTGGTGAAACTTGGCTTCCTTAGCTATCAGGTCAACCCCACTGACTTTTACAAGTAAACATGCTTGCTTGAGGGTATGCACAATCTCTATAATCTTTTGTGCTGCTTGCTTGGTTTGCAATTTTCCTGGGAGCTCTTTTGTTCTGTCTGGGTGTTTTTTGACCTTTTTGTCACAAAACAAACATGTATCAGGGAAAATAACAAGAGTTGACACCCTTCTGCTCGACTCTTCACCACTAACAGTTGAAGCAGATGATGCAGAGCGTAATACCTTTCTCTCTGGGCCTACAGTGTCATTTCCAATAGGCCTAGGTAGACACTGAGTCATAATGGCTGTAAAGGTCTTGTAGCACTTGCTGTTGGTACCCATCACCATCTCCTGGATGATTTGGTAACGCCTCAACAACTCCTCTGTATTTGGAAGATTGGTAGTTCTTACTTCCCTTCCTGGCCTCAGCAGCACGCTGAACAACTGCCCATTTCTCTTTCTGCCAGGGAAGTAACTTGGTTGTCTCTGTTGGAACAACATGTATATGAACTTGGGCAGATGCTGTGAAGGGAAGACAAAAGGGACATGTGTGGTGTGTCATTAATTTCTCAATTACCGAAATACAGAATTACAGAATATGGACTGATTGACATTATCATTATCTTTTTCTTGGCTTGCCATTTTTATGTGAGATCATCAGGAGCCCTTGATTTAATGAGCTCCGAAAGAGAAGATAGGAAAAATAATAATGTGAAGTTATTATATCGTGTTTTATAATGTTGAACATTCTCAAAGCGCTTCACATTTATTACCTCCAGCTATTGGCCTGTTCTTTCCAAGTTCTTTCTCCACTCCTTGGGGAGTATTGCAGCCTGGCTGCTGTTTTCAGCGCTCACAACTTCTCATTCTTTGCCAGCCAGGTACCCATTACTCCTGGGTGGGGAGAAGCAAGTTTGGTCAAGTGCCTTGCCCAAAGACACAAAGAAACAGATGGTGATCAGACTGGGAATCGAACTCTGCATTCCCGCTCCTGAGTCTGACACTCTGCCACTACACCACTGCTTCCCCTAAAAAACAGTACTAATTCATATCTTTAGATCAATGAAATTAACCCATGGGCCTGGGAGTGTGGCAAAAGTGGCCGAAATTGCATCAGCGTCATTGAAGACCTGATGGAGGCCTTCTCGAAGAATGCTTTAGAAGGTCAGTGTAGACCGAAAATAATAAGTACTGTACATATAGTACACTTTTGCTTACCTTGTTTAGGATAAGTGTAGCTTTCAGTGTTCTCTCTTTTTCATGTCAATGTTGCTTGGTCCATATGACTAGGCTGAGAATATTAGGCTTCCAATACTTCAGTGAAGTCTTTGCCTCATATGTACTTTGTCAAATGAAGAGAAGAATGTCACGGAGTCTGGCTTCACTTTCACTTTTACACTCCACACGCAGTAGGTGTGTGTGACTGAATGCACAGGGGCAGCCTGTACGTTCCAGTAAGAGTTGACAGTGGATGACCTGAATCTCATAGCACGCAGGTATAGCCAGTCGCCACGCAGGCACTGGGATTATAGTCTGTTTTCTGAGATGTCGTCGCTGTGTGATATTGTCCTGAACTAAAAATAGTAACTTGATGCTAGTTGGCCTACAGAAATGTGTTGTGTATTGGGTGAATGTGTAGCTGAACACCTGGGCCTAGGCAGATGTGAGGCCTAGTGGTTGCCAGGGCCAAATCCAATAAGGATTTGCTCGACCCTCCTTGGTCCTTTTGAGCCCTTCTTAAGCCGAAACGCCAGGGACTATCCTTTCTTAAGTTACATTTTTGTGACAAGCGATGCGAGGGGATATTTCAGTATCAATTTCAGCTTTGTTCTCAAAAGTGTAATTGAGACCCTTTTTGGACCCCCACTGGGGCCTTTCTTAAGTGCAAACCCCTGGAAATATTGTTTCTTAAGTTGTATATTTCTAACTAGTGATATGAGGGGTGTCATCAGTGTGAATATCAGCATTGTTCTCAAAAGTGTTAATGAATGTCACTTTTTTTGGGGGGGGGGGGTTGGGACCCTGCCTTCCCTAAAGTCTGGGAATGCCATGCTTAAGAAATGGGTTTTATTCATCCCCCATGTACTCTTGACAGAATGAGACCATCAAACCTTTTGTTCCCAAAAGTGTAAATGAAACTGTGCTAGCTCCCTAACTATAATCCATTCTTTGTTCGAACTCTTCCATGAGCCTCGACTCTGCATACAAAAAAAAATACAAAGGTGAACCGATTTAAATTTGGGGTCAATCGGTCAAAGATCATGGGCCCTTTGAATATCATTTTGCAGACTATAACTTGAGATCGAAGCATCTGATACAGTCTCCATTCTACTTGTCTCTCGTTTCTCTCTCATGATCGCTCTCACGTGACCTTTAATTATCTTGCCAAAACGAAGTTTTTGCAAGATATGTTAGTCAGCTTGTATTTTTTTTTTCCTTTGGTCTTTAATGGAAATCAAACGTAACAGTGTGTTGACATCTCACGTGGGCGGAGTCATATCAATCGACGTATTCACGTCACATTATATTTTGTAGTTTGTTTGGCGAAGCTTATCTTCATATTTGAATATAATTACTCAAAACCAATGCAGTTTGCAGTATGATCTAACATGGTGCAGTAGAAATTTCACTTGTGTGCAGAGCCTAGACGGGGGAACTGCAGTTTACAGTGTGGCAGCCTTTGTATGGTTTGGCTTAGATTGTTGTGCTTTTTTATAATACAGCCTTTATCTTCCTTGTTCCTGCAGTCAGATTTTGGCAGCCCAACCTTTAGAAACCTTTCAGTGATACTTGAAGAATCATCACTGGAGGAAGAGAAGAAATGCAGTGCATCTGGGTTGGAAGGTGAGTATTTTATTTTTATTTTGTAATGCAAGAGTATCCTGCTGTTCTTGCCTTATCTTTGCAAAGTCATATATAATCTTTTAATCAAGTTTAGGCTTCGGGGGATATAAACATCCCTTGAAGTCCACCAAAATCTCAGTCTCCACGCAGCCAGGATATCAAGATGCCTTCTCTCAGACAACTGTGTTAGACTGGATTTCTCCTTTTGAACTATGAATCTGTTTACAAGCTGTAAGTTGAAGGTCATAACGATCTTCGGTCATCTCAAACTGTTTTTCTTTATTTTGGATGTCAAGACACTTTTTATGTGCACTCCCTGAAGTGGGCACGTCTGCAACCTGGGTTTTTTGCTTGTATGCTTGAATATGTAGTGGATAGTACAGGATGTCCACAAATTACCATTCCAAATTCAAATTGTCATGAAAAATATTGAAATAGGATAAAATGATGCAGTTTGCTGCATGTGAAAGAACATTTCTCAAAGTTTTATTGTCAAGATTTTCCAAGCTCAACATTTATCATCAGTACACTTCGAGAGTGAGAGCCCCTTTTCACATGTAACATGTTGAAGGGATACTCAATTGTGTCAGGTCAGGTCAGATTAGATCTCTGACTTGTTACAGGTACCATGTAAACCTGTACTAACCTGTTTTCATGGTCGGGTTGTCAGCGACTAAACCGTCTCCTCCACCAGGTCTTGGTGAGGAGGGTGTATGGATATGGACACCCAGCAGGATTAAAAAAAAAAAAAAACCTGTCAAAAGGCCCTGTCACACCTTGACGATTTAGCCAGCGTATGCCAACGTATGAAAAATTTGTCTAAAACGCTGGCACACGTCGAATACGTATGGGTAAGTTTTGTATACGTTAAGAGCACGCTGGCATACGTCGTAGTACTCCGAGCTGTTAGACAAATTTTCCACGCTTGAAATTTTTCGACGTATGCCAGCGTATAACTCGCACGTTCCGCATAACGCTGGCCATAAGTTGTAGGCACGTTACGCGATCGTTGACACACGTCGACACACGTTACTTGTAAGTTACTCATAAATCGAAACACGTCGAGGTAATGTTTAGCATACTCGAAACTTATTTCTAACCTATAAGTAACGTGTTGTAGGCACGTTACGCGATCGTTGACACACGTTACTTGTAAGTTACTCATAAGTCGAAACACGTCGAGGTCATGGTTCGCGTCAGTGTTCCAGACTCCCTGTTTTTTTTTTTATTTTTATTTTTTTTTCTTTGGTATGCCAGTGATGTTGACACCGATTTCTAGTGCAGTTATAATATAATATATTTAATAGGCTGCCACTCAACGATTTAAATCATAACCGCACTAGAAATCGAAGTGTCAACATCACCATCATACCGAAGAAAAAAAAACCCCCAAAAAAAACCAGGGAGTCTGGAACACCGACGCTAAAGGCCCGGTCACACCTTGACGTTTTAGCCAGCGATGGCAACGTGTTAAAATTTATGTAAAACGCTGGCTTACGTTGAACTTTTGAAGTTTTTTTTTAAAGATTCGGACGTATTCATAGTGACTTGGTCTTATGTATAACGCATTGGTAACTACACAGAACGTTTCGTTGTGTTATAGATAACTTATACCAACGAATGCTGAACCTGTTGTCAGCCTACACAACCGATGCCCAACGATAGTCTAACTTAGGCATAGCGCGTTGCACGCATCGCCGACGATGTCGTGACGTAGCCTATTAAAAGGCTGACGCACAACGATTCGAATCATAACTGCCGTAGAAATGGAAGGGTCAAAATCGCGGTCACACCTTGGCGATCTTGCCAGCGTATGCTGACGTAACAAAAAGTGTGTCTAAAACGTTGGGGCACGTCGAATACGGTATGGGTAAGTTTGGTATGCGCGAGTAGAACGCTAAATACGCTATCATACGTCGTAGTAAGTAGAGTACGTCAAGAAATTTTGAACATGTTCAAAATTTTACGACGTACTCGGCGTATGACACGTTCACATGCGATGAGGATAAGTTTTACACACGATATGTGGACGCTTACACACGTCCACAAAGGCTACTTATAAGCTACTCATAAGTCGAAACACGTCGCGGTAATGTCTTTTTTACGCGAAACTTATTTCTAACTTATGTTTGACGTGCTTTGAACCAATTCTTTACGTAGCCCCAACACACATCGACGTATGTAGACGTATTCCAATGACGTCTTCCGGTCGACAAAAAAAAATAAATGAACGTGTTTCTAGGTTACAACTGCCATATAAAGACGTGTTCCCAGCGGTTTTGGGAATTGGTATATAAAAATGGTGTTCATAAAAGGGGAACCCAACAGTGTTTTCGAGTCCTTTTTGAGTCGATGTCCATGTCAGCAGTAACAGTATCAGTATCAGTATCAGTATTACTATTAGTATTAGTATTAGTAGTAGTTTGTTCATGTTGGCAGTAGTAGGTGGGTGTGAGGGGGAGGGTGTGGGTTATGATGGATCGTCCTTGCGTCGGCGCGTGTCCACGGGTAGGTTCATAGGCTGCCACTCAATGATTTAAATGGCTGCATCTCCACTATTGAAAGTAGATGCTTGCGCTCAACAATTGGATTTTTTTTTACACTCAACGACTTTTAAACGGTACCACTCAGCTAGTTTCATTGTTTACAATGAACGATTTAAATTGCTGTCACTCGCCTTTGTTTTTTTTTTTTGTTTTTTTTTTGACGCTGGGGTTTGGAAATTTGAAGCGTTTCTTCTGAACGTGTTAAAACGCTCAAACTCGACTATTTTAAATAGACGCTGCCGATGGACAATTGAATCATAGCCAAGCTAGACATCGAAGTGTGAACATCCTCGTCATGCCGAAGAAAAGTTTGAAGAATGCTGCAAATAAGTGTCCTGGCCGTGGCCGTGGACGCTGACGCAAGGACGATCCATTATACCGACGTCTTTCAGCCTATGAGTAACTTAAAAGTAACGTCTGTCGACGTGTGGCAACGATCGCGTAACGTGCCAACAACACGTTAATCATAGGTAGGAAATAAGTTTCGGGTACTCTAAACACTACCTCGGCGTGTCTCAACTTATGATTAACTTACAAGTAGCATGTGTTGACGTCTGTCAACGATCGCAGACCGTGCCTACAACTTGTGGCCAGCGTAGCGGAACGTGTGAGTCATACGCCGGCATACGTCGTGAAATTTCAAGCATGAAAAAATTTGAGGACAACCGAAAAGTACAACGTTTAAAGCCAACGTACAACGAC
>NC_140968.1:21659558-21663712 GCF_056783735.1 Eptatretus burgeri
TCAGTCTCATCAATTTCTTCTTGTGGAAGACTCGCTGCAGTATACGCTCCTTTCGTGCCTTGCCATCTTCGGTCATATTCTTCTTCTTCAGAACATCATGGATCTGGCATATTCTCTCCTTGGCTTTTGTGTCTACATGCCTGCGATGGTAGACCTCCACAACCCATGACAAGTAGTGTGTGCGATCAGCTTGAGAGAGGAAGCCAAAGTAGAAGACAACAAAGGCATCCCACAGCCGCAGAGTGTCAACACTGACATCATACACAGAGAGCCACCTGTGACTGACATACCGCTCTGGCATGGTATACCTGACACCAATCAGCCCACAGATTTCCTGCAAGAACTGCTTTAAGTCAGGTGACCACTTGAAGTCATTGTAGATGTCAGAGAGCATGCGCTCTGCGAAGTTGTCGAATGGGTCGCTCAGCTTCTTGGACGTATTGGGAGCATGGTGACAGGCGTCCCCATCTATGTCCAACATGTGTGGGGCATTGTTTTCCCTGATGTGAACTTCGACTCCTGACTTGGATCCCCGCATGACTGAGCAGGAGTCCATGAGGATGGATATGCAGTTCTTCCATGGTAGCTCATACTTCTTCAACAAGTCAATCATTTCCTGGTGCAACGAGGCACTGTCCACTTTGATCAAAACAAGGGACTCTAGATGCTGCACTATGACCTGCTTATGCAGTGGGCTGTCGTAACTGGCCAGGACACATAAGACCCTCTGATGGTTTGTGCTTGTTGACTCATCAATGTTCAGAGAGAAGTATTCCCTCTGCAGTGCTGATATCAACTGGTGATGTACGGTATGTCCTAATCCAAACCTAAGCTTGTAGGAAGCAGATGTCCTGTCCATTGTGAGCTGACCAAGGGCCTTTGCATCCAGGTTGAGTGCTTTGGCCAGGCTTATCAGTTCAGGGGCAAGGCTGAATGGTAGGGAATGCTGTGTGAGGAAGGCAAGGACCATGGATGGCTTGAGCATTGGATACCCTGTCACCTATTGGTACAGCAGGCATCGGTGTACAGGGGATGGGGGCAGTAGAAGCAGCAGTGCAAGAGGTAGCAGAAGGTGAGGAAACACCTGGAGAAAAAGCAAAACCCAAAGCCAATGCAGAGTAAAAAAAGAAAAGCCAATCACCATTTATAATACGTGCTTCAGAAAATGAATACAGTGACCGGTACAGTGATTACACTAAGCCTAAGACTATTAGTCATTGCCAGGTGTTATTGGTGGTAAACAAGACTGACCCAATTCTGAGTTGTGGCTTGCTTGCCAATTAACATAATTTATTACTGTAGTGAAAGTGCACCACACCACACGACACTACATTGACAGCATAGATGTCTACTGTGTACATGTATACTGATAACTGTGCATGTATAAAGCCCAAGGCTATATTTACCAGGAAGACTGTAATTGGATGCCTGGATTCTCTGAATATCACGATGCTTCTTGCTCTCCGCATGGGATTCCAATGACTTGTACCCACGTCCTCCATAAACAATCTCCTTTGAGCACCATGTGCATACAGCCTTTCCTGGCTGGGCTATCTTTTGAATGAAAGCCCCACAAGCCACCGTACCACATGGCATACGCTCCAGCCATTCCCACTTCCAGGAATTCTTGCAAGTCTTGTCAATTAGTGCAGCCAAACAAGCATCACAATCCTGGGACAGCCTGCGGCTACTGAATGCGGCCATGTTTTAGAAGCGACCTTGGCCTTGCACACTCGGAACACCACGCCTCTAGCTCGATTAATGCTGCTGTAACAGTTTCAGGAGTAATGCGGCGAGGTGGTCCAAATGTTATGTCAATGAATCTGGCAATGACGTCAGTGCAGATTGCCGGGAATCTGTATTAGGGACCTCGGAATACTTTTTTTAATAAAGATCGTCGGCGGCGTGAAATCACTCCCAACAATTGACTTAAACCCCCCCCCCCCACCCATACCCCCTATTTTTTTCTCAATGGATTTGTGCTTAACTCAGGAACATTCCTGGGTGAATAAATTCACGGAATTCCGCGAATTCGCTGAATTTTCTCATGCCGGGCTGCATTGGGTGCCTTTGACACCAAATCTGGTTTTTTTCATACCTATACCATGAAGCATCTTTCATGAAAATTAAAAAAAAAAATTCTGATTACTGTTTTCAATTTCACCCTGACCACCTTGAAGTACACTCTACCAAAACTGATCAGACAGCACTTTCAACTGAATGATAATTTTCAATTGTCTACAGTTATAGAAGTTTATTGATCATAAATAAATATTATTAAATGTTATATTGTTTGTGTAATTCATTACGATGCCCCCAAAATATATGAACATTGAATCTCTTCTGTGCGAACTTTGCATTCCCAATCGAAAACATCATACATGTCACGTGACCAACTATCTTACACAATATATTTACGGGACCAATATCATTAATATTCCTGATCGAATAACCCAATCATACGCAATCTTTCATGTCACATGACCACTCAGGTCAGTTGCGCATTCACATAAATCTTGGAAATATGGGCTAGCCGTTTAATTCTGTTCACCAAAATTACTAAATTACAAAAGCTATGACATTTTGTGTCTTTTCTCCTTATTCTTTGCAATCCTTTTCCCACCTCAAGCAAAGGTTTCAAAAACCCAGAGGAAAAGGTAGTGTTTTTTGCATACCATCTATACTGTACGTGTGTGTGTGTGTCCTTCATAACTCCAAAACCATGAAACTGAGCAGCCTGAAACTTTGCATGCATACTAAGGGAACTCCAGGAAGTGCAAGAGTGAAAAATGAGTTAATTAAAACACCCCGTTTGAAGATAATTAACGGCCTTTTTAAAATTATATCCTTCATCAGGCAATCCTTGGCCACCTCACTCAACATGGGGTCTTGAGGCGTTTTTTGGGGTTACCTCACTGGGGTCTGAATTGAAACCACCATGTTTTTTTGGCCTGCTCAACCATGCATCGACTTGGAACATACATCCATTCATTGGGACCATACTCTGTGCAGAGCGTTGGTGCTGCTTAAACAGTCTCCTTGGCTATTGGGTACAATCCTGGACGGGTCACCACTCCGCCACAGGATACCAGCAAACTGGCACTCATTTTGCCGACCTCAGAAGGATGACAGGTTGAGTCAACCCCACCTGGTATTAATTCAACAGCCAAGTAGGATTTGAACTCAGGACCCTTGGATACCAAGCCCACCACCCTAACCATTAAGCCAACACCAGGCATGACTTGGAACAGGCCGCAACGATTTCTTAACGATTAAGTCTTTTTTTCACTCTCCTCACTCGTATTATCGAATGCCCATTCATCATAGCTACGAATCGCTGGGTACATTGCAATGCTTATAAACGCCCAGAAACATCAGCGTTCGTGGCTTCATTTCATTTCCGCCCATGCGATAACCTCGAGAATCTCTTAAACTAAGCCAAATTACCAAATTTAAGCTCCACATTTGAACTCGGCAGCAGCTCCGACGCTAAATTAAAGTGTTAATTTGTCCAATTCAGACATTGCTTGGTCGTTTCCAGGTCCATAGTTTTATTGACTACAATTGGTAATCGCTTGCCAAGCCAGGCGTACTGTTGGAGTGATTGCTTGAGTGCTTAAGCCATTTACTGAGTGCCCTGCAGTCGATAACTGTACAGTTTGTGTCCTGATTGGGATGTACAGTCAACAGTTACTACAAGGTAGAGGTAGGTATACAGCACAAACGGACGTGGTACATATGGGGAGATTTGGATCTGTAGGGACTCTCCGTGGGTGTGTGGGCATGCCATTCCTGTTACGGGCGACGTTTGATCCCGCATCTTATGGAGGTTTTATCAAGTTATATATACCTCCACAGCCGAAGGCACCAGGCATTATCCTTTGGTGTTGGCGATCCTGCTGTAGGTGTGCATGTGCAATGGATTTGTGTTACTGCTTGAGGGAATTTGACAAGCCGATGTTGGCTTAGTGGTTAGGGTGGCTGGCTTGGGATTTTTGGGTCCTGAGTTACAGCCCGGTTGGCCACTGAGGTGACACCAGGTGGGGTTGACCAGCACTGGTAATGGCGCACAGCATCAGTGGCATTGTCGTGCCCCAATAAAATGATAGCTACCCGGCAGTGAAGCTGCCATATGCAAGAAGAAGTATGGATTT
>NC_140968.1:21664212-21669212 GCF_056783735.1 Eptatretus burgeri
GCCAAGTCACGGGAACACCTTCGTTTTCCAACCAACTCCGGCCTCCAAGCACAGAACGAACGACCCCCAAAGAACTGAACGAACAACCCCCAAAGAACTCACGAACGAATTCTCCGACCTCCAAGCGCAGAACGAACAACCCCCAAAGAACACAAGACTAAGGATGATATCGTGGTTAATCAACCTCCCTCCGTGTGGCGGGGCCTTGGTAAAAACTGACGTCACTGTCCGCCCTGATTGGATGGGGCTCCCATGGGTCCGCCCCTTCTGGGCGGGGCCTCGGCCAGGCACCGGCGAGACCCGCCCACTCCACGCGTGTGGACTCATCAAGAAAGAGTTGGAGCGTTTGGAGAAGCCGAATAGGAACTGCGACAGCGAAGATTTTGTCTCGGAAAAACGAGCCTCCTGAGACAACAGGTGGACCGTGGAACGTTGTTGCAAGCGAACCGAAGGCTGCAAGCGCTCGGGTACCGTGGATCACAATAGAGGATGGGATATAAAGATTTATTATCCTAACTAAAAAAAACATCGCAACGCACCCCTTCAATTTCCCACGACACACAAGGAGGGATTCTGTGTACACATATATTTAACGGCATTACCGACTTGGGACAGCTGTATGTTGTATGCGTACGGTTCCTAGAACCATAACAATATGTTTACGTACTGTTTGTCCATTGGACAGTTCCACAACAAATAAAGAGTTGCCAATTCGATTTATAACACGACCAGTGAGACATTTCGATCCACGGCTGGGATTCAGCACAAAAACAGGATCGAACACATTGATGGCACGTGGAAATGAGGTCCTGTCATGGTAGAGTGGAACTTCCCGGACTTAGCACCTCGAGGGACCGGGCCAAAAGTGCCAACTTCGAGAAGTTGCCAAGTCCGAGAAGTTGGGAGTTCCCCGCAAGAGTGCCAACAAAAAAAAACAATTGAACAGTGAAGTGATTTATACAATTTATATACATTTATTAACACACAAGATATACGTACAATAACTTCTATTTAAAAACCTTAGCAAGATATACAATAGTGTTTATTTAAAATTAGCAAACTACGGACACGAATCTTCATTATGACATGTAACAATAATTTTATTCGCTCTCCTGACGAATGAAAAAAAAAAGACATAAAATCCGTCGGGGGGGGGGGGGGAAGAAGTCACGAATTTTTCTCGCAAATAATTGTTCATTTGTGTGATAAGCTGCACATAATCGGGCAGATTCTCTCGTAGAAAAAAGTCTCTGAGCTTGTCCGTCATTTCAATTGCTTGTGTCGTTGTTATTGTCGGGGATGGTTCGTTTTCCGCATCGTCCTCATCATCGGTCATCATTCGCGGGCAGCGGGCAGTGACTGTCATGTCTTCCAATGATCAAAGGCTTTTCAAACTCGCCTTTCATGTTGACACAAAGCATCGCAGTCAGGTGTTCCTTCAATCGTTTTCCGCCCTTGCAGTCTGTGCCACGGATGCGGTGTTTCGTCTGGCAGAGCTCGGTAAAACAGTCCACTTTCGTCAAGGATCAAAATGTCTTTTGGATCGTACAATTCAATAATTCCGGGCAATCTTTCTTTCCACTGGCCAACAGTCTCTAATTTGACAGCAGCCCCTTCACCACTCAGAACGGCACACTTTATGTTGTGGCGAGTTTTAAACTTGTCCAACCAGCCCGTCGAGGCCTTGAAGTCAGGTAATCCTTGCGATTCAGCGGAGGCGAGTGCTTTCTCCCAGCTCATCGGTCCCGAGATCGGCACATTCGAAGCTCGCATCCTGCAGAACCACTCCCAAATAAAGTCATTTACAGGCTCGAAATGACAGATGTTGGCCAGTTTCTTCTTGCTCGGCTCATTCTCGTTGTTGGCTTGCATGAACTCTGCTTTTCGCTTTGGAATGTTCTGTACCATACCTCGGGCGATGCCGTACTGTTCCACCAGACTTCCTTGTTATCGACCATCGCTGTTCTTGATTAGTTCCACCTTCTCTGCCAGGGTCATTTTCTTGAACTGTTTGTGAGGCATGTTGCCAGCTGACTGGTTCGTCAAACCCATCGCACCTTTTATATCATTCTTTGAGTCCAAACATCAAACTTGTCGAACTGTCATGAAACCACGCCGACATTGTTCATTGGGCCCATCACCGTGAAAGTTTTCTCCACTGCCAAGTCCGACAAGCTGATTGGTAAATTGGGACCGGCTTTTGGGTGCCAAGTGCGAGAAACGAGAAGTGCTAAGTCCAGGAAGTTCTGTCAATAAGAAATTGCATTAGCTTCAGTCGGGACCGGCCAAAACCCGCCAAGTCGGAGAAGTTGCCAACTCCGAGAAGTGCCAACTATGGGAAGTTCCACTGTTCCACTTCTGTTTAAACTGGTGGTCCGCAACCCTGGACGAATCATCCGGCTGAATAATGTCTATGCGTGTCTTTAGCATTCGAGCAAACATCATTTCTGCGGGTGTGCGTCCAGTGGTTGTGTGAAAACGTGTCCTACATGTTAATAACAAACGTGATAACTTGGTTTGCAGAGAAGAACTGTAATTTGCCTTTTCGAGACCATTCTTGATCACCTGGATGCTCCAGCTCTTTCGGCCTGACCATTTTGGTCAGGTTTGAAGGGAGCACTGCGATAGTGCTTGACACGATTTCTTTTCAAGAAATCCTGAAACACAGCGCTGGTGAAACATGAGCCATTATCATTAACTACACAATCTGGCAAACCATGAGTGGCAAACATGGCACGTAAACTTTCAACCGTGATTTCGCTAGTACAGGATGATAAGGCTAAACATTCAATTTACTTTGAATGAGCATCGATAACAACCAAAAACATCTTCCCTAAGAATGGACCAGCGTAATCAATGTGAATTCGAGACCATGGTTTGGAAGGCCAAGACCATATGTGAGGCGGTGCCTCAGGTGAGTTCAGGGCAGTGGCCTGACACATGGAGCAATGGCGAACGTAGCTCTCCAGGTTTTCATCAATACCCGGCCACCAAAATGGCTCCTGGTAATTGACTTCATGGTTAAAATCCCTGGATGCGATTCATGCAGCTCATCACACACCTTGTTTTGACCTTTGGGCGGTACAATGATCCTGCTGCCACACAGCAGACAACCAGAATGTACAGACAACTCGTTTTTACGAGCAAGGTATGGCCTCAACTTGTGGAATTCATGGGGTACAGTTGACCACATGCCACTGATAACACATTGACCATAGAAAGGGTCAGGTCCACATTTGTCCATTGTTGTATTTGTTTGGAAGTGATTGGAGTATGAAGACAGTCAAACACATTCATTGCCGTAAAAATTTTGCCCGGTACAGGTACATAACCCATGTTAATTGGTAAGGGTAATCTCCTCAAAGCATCAGCACAGAAATTCTCACTGCCAGGACGATACCTTATGGAATAGTAATGGGCTGCTAACATCTCAGCCCAACGCTGAATGCGTGCAGAAGCCTGTGGGTTAATTCTCTTACTCTCATTGAACAGGGATTGCAATTATTTGTGGTTGGTTATAAGTTTAAATTGTCGACAGAAGAGATACTGATGCATCTTTGTTACCAAAAATACAGGCAAGAGCTTCTTTTTCAACCATGGAGAAGTTACGCTCCACTGCTGACAGTGCGTGATGCATAGGCTACAGGCCGTAGTATACAGTCATGACGTTGCTGTAAAACACAGCCAATGCTATAAGACGAGGTATCACAGTTGAGAACCAATGGTTTAGCAGTGTCGTAGTGCACCAATACTTCCGATCAACACAGCAACCGTTTTGCCTCAGCAAACGCCTTACTACACTGACTACACCATCGCCATCAACACCTTGACGAAGGAGTTTGTGGAGAGGGTCAAGGACGGTGCTCAGATTTAGAAGAAAGTTACAGTAATCGTTCAACATACCCAGGAAAGCTTTGAGCACGGTCGTGTTCGCAGGAGTCGGAGCATCATTGATAACTTCCGTCTTGGACGTGCGGGGCCTCATGCCATCAGCACTGACAATACGACTGAGAAATTCCACTTCGGGTAACATAAATCGACATTTGTCACGTTTCACCTGAACACCGGCTTCAACAAGTCATTTGAGACCCGCCTCAAGGTTCCACAAACGTTCAGCATCATTGCCGCCGGTGATCAAAACATCATCTTGAAACACTACAACATTCGGAATTGCTTTCAGCAGATTCTCCATATTGCGTTGAAATATAGCAGCGGTTGATTTGATTCCAAAAGGCCAGCGGTTATAAACAAACAACCCCTTGTGAGTATTACAACATGTACACTTCTTGGAATCCTCATCAAGCAACATCTGAGTATAAGCAGATTCCAAATCAAGGTGGCTAAACTTCTTTCCACCAGAAAGCAGAGCGAACAAATCATCTGCCTTGGGCAGAGGAAAATGGTCCTGTTTGGAATACCTGTTGATTGTTGTTTTGTAATCACCACAAATCCGAACACTACCATCTGACTTTAATACAGGAACAATTGGACATGCCCAATCACTGAACTCAACAGGACTGACAACACCTTCCATCTGCAGGCGGTCGAGCTCTGCCTTGATCTTTGGACGCATCGTGTGAGGGACAGACCTCGCTTTACAAAATATTGGCTTCGCACTGTCATCCACATCGATTTTGGCTTCAACACCTTAAAAGGTGCTGACACCACCTCCAAACCACGAGGGGTATTTGTCAAGAATGGCATTGTGATTAACATCACAAGCCATCAATTTGATCACAAGCCAATCAAGTTTGATTAATTCAAGCCAATTACGCCCAAATAATGTTGGCCTATTTTGGTGTAAGTTCGCAACTTGGCATTCACCGGTCTGAGTTCTGGTCTTGCCGTCTCCTGGCGAAACAGCCTATCAAAAGTTTCAGAACTCATAAATGACTGGCTGGCCCGGTGTCCAGCTCCATCTCCACGGTAATGTCATTCGCCCTGACACCCACCACGATGGGTTTGCTTTTATCCGACATAATGAGCAAATCATGCTGCTT
>NC_140968.1:21674212-21690446 GCF_056783735.1 Eptatretus burgeri
CGAGAATTTGCATATCCCGATTCTACACCAACGGGCCTGGAGGCGGGGCCAAAGCACCCCGCGCTTGCTGATTGGACGAATCAGAAGTGAACGTGTAGCATTCCTGATCCGAATTCTCCTCGGAAAGGCCGCATTTTGCACTCGCGGCTCAGCGCGCGTCCCGTACGAGGCCAGGACAGCCTGACGCTCGGTGCTCACAAGTGGTGCGGGAATGGCAGTATAAGGAGGAGAGGTGAAGCTGGTGGAGGGTTTATTGTGGTGGTTTATGGCCATGGCGACGTTTGGAATGGCAGTGATGCGATGTTTGCGGGAGCGAGTTGTGAAGGTAAAGGTCGTGGCTGTTGGCGTTGTTGTTGTGAAGCGGCGTTGCGGTTGCTGGTTGTTGTGTGATAGCGGTTGAGACGTGGTTGGTTCAAAATAGTGATTGAACAGAAAAAGACTATCTCAAAGCATCGCAGCCCGAATGAATCACATTTATTCCCTCTAAACAACGGGTTTGGGGCTAACTACACATGTACTTACAGAGATATCTCACCTACGGGACCTGAATGGTGGTTTGCGAATTTCCTCAACCGCAACAATATATATATATATATATATATATATATATATATATATATATATATATATATATATATATATATATATATATATATATATATATATATATATATATATATATATATATATATATACACATTATACATACACAGCACGAGGGAGTGTGGCATGTGGGAGTGTGCAACATCGAGTGACGAAGAGCTTGCCAATATGGCTACGTATTGTGCCGATGTCATTTTGATGAGGAGTTAATTAACATGCGCCTTTCAAACATTAACCCCCTTCTTCCCCACATATATCATAATTATCATGATCATCACCTCCATCAACTTGTCTTTATCATCACAATCATCCACATCACATTATTGGATCAAGTTTAGCATCATCTATCTATCTATATATTACTAAAACTCTCATCTTGTATGTTTGTTCCCGAAATACAGCCAAAACGGGACACGACAGCGCAAAAATTTTCGGGACACCTTATTCACTATTCTCCTGTGGTGTGCAGTATCAAGTTTCGTTCAAATGTGGCAACAAAAAATTATGAAAAAATCAATTCCCGATTCATTCAAGTACTCTTCAGGAGTGGAGTTCGCGGTTCAACCTCAGCGGTATAGTTCGCTGGAGCTATCTTGTTTTTTTGTTTCTTGAAATGATTTTTTCAGCAACCACTGTCACACAACAGGTTCATGGGTCGTCTTGTTATTGTTAAAGGTTATTTCATTGTCTTAATAACTCAAGAAAATAATAACTTTATTTTATGTTCTTCAGACAATAAAATAACCCTGTTGTTGGCTTGATGGTTAAAGTGGCTGCTTTCAGTTCAGCCCCTGTCGTGGTGATAAACACCAGGTGGGTTGACTCAAACCGACATCCTTCCGAAGTTGGGAAACAGTGTACCAGCTTACTGGAAATAGGGTCCTGCATCAGCGCCACGAGATGTGGGGCTATAAACGATATTGCATGATACATCAAAAAGTTGATGACGGATTTGGATGAAACTTGGTGGACAGGTTGGGTGTGAGACGAGGATTAATCGATTTGATTTTTGGGAAGGTCTGAATTCAGATCCAGATTCGAGAATTTTTCAACCGGGCATAGTGGCGTGCGCCTGTAATCCGGCGATTCAGAGGCTTGGGTTGGAGGATCGCTTGAGGACAGGAGCCCTGCGTTGGGCCGTGCTATGAGAGGTTGTAGGGCAGCCCGGAATCATGGCGAAACCCAATCCTTATCCCTGTGTCGTAAGAGGCGACCAGGGTTGCGTCAAGAAGGGTATCCGGCGTAAAACCTGTGCTAAATCAGAATGCGGATCACAACGGATGATGCGCTGTGGCGACCCCTAACGGGAGCAGCCGAAAGAAGAACGACAACACATTCGAGAATTTTTCAGTGATTCGAGATTATCGAGAGATATTCGAGATTATCGAGAGATTATCGAGAGAGAGATTCATCATCGAGAGATAGGACCAAAAACTATGGAAAGCATGTTTTCTCTAAAAGTTGTTGTTGATTTGTGATAAAACAAGGTGCACATGTTGGTTCGGTGACAAGAACAAGTCGATTTTATTTTGGTTAAGGTCCACAATCACATCTGACCTATCGGTGGCACACAAAATGTAAACTATTCAGCCCGGTGGAGGTATGTTATCTGTGGAGTGACGTTCCGTTTCGCCAAGTTGTCACTGAGTTATTTTTCATTTGTTTGTTTGTCCACACAGAACTTTCGTGTTTTTCTCTGCAACCACTTGTCGGATTGAGATGAAATTTTCAACATGAAACTTGGTGACGGATTCAGATGAAACTTGTTGGCCGGGTTGGGTATGCAACAATGATGAACAATTTGATTTTGGTGAAGATCCGAATCCAGATGGGGATACGATGTTTATTTAATTTTTGAATTGATTCTTCACCATTGAGAGATTGGGCCAAAACGATATGGAGCATGACATTTCAAAAATGTTTTTAGCCGATATGTTATCATGGATCAGGCATTGCCGGACGGAGGGATGCGCTCTGAGTGCCCTTCCAGTTTGAATTTAATTTATTTCAATCCAATTCTGAATTCAATTGAACAACAAAAATAACATCATGGGTCAGGGTCAGGTATCCAATCAAAGCGGAATGACTTGGTACCCAGTCATGAATCACTGCCAGCAGTTTTCAAGGGGAAGTTCTAATCATGTCTCTTATTAATTACAAAACACACCAGAACACAAACGCCACACAAAACTACACAAACACCACACAAAACAAGTGTTAGCAATCAAGGGTCTGCCAACTCTGATTGCTCTTTTTCTTGTTAATTTTATCTTCCTGTCTAATTATGTTGTAGGTTTCATTAATTGGGCAACGAGCACAAAAATAATCTGTGTGTCACTGGTGCCCACTCCCCCCACCCCCCTCCACTGCCATCCACCCCCTCCACTGCCGTTTTTGTTGATCATAACCCAACAATATACATTTTTTTTATGTTCCGGGCTCCTCCACTAACCCCCCTCCCTCAACCCCAATCCTTCCTTGCTGTGCTGCATAAAAATGGTTTTCGTTGCAGTGTTACACAGAACGTATCACAGTCTATGCTGGTGTAGTTGGTTACCTTGATATCCCGATGCACGATGTTCTGTCTGTGCATATACGCAAAAGCAGAAGCCAGCGGGAAGGAAGAGATAACACATTAAAACATGGAGACAGCCTGTAATTGTTAAGATTTTACAATCTTGAGTTCAATTATATTTGTTAGTCATATTTCAAAACATGTCATAAACATCAGACTGATGCTAAAAGCTCTTTCAGCTCACCTGCTCCATGATATACCACGCCTGTGTTTCTTCAAGTTTTCCCCACAGAGCAAGATGGTGATAGTGAAGATGCATACATCAAAAAGAAACATAAAAGGACAAGACAATGAGATTTTTCATGTCTCAGAAAAAATGAGTGGAGGAAAAGTTGTTTGGTTTTGGATGATTTGGATGTTTTATTGTTAAAGAAACACAAAATGATAAAGATAAAATTGTTTGCAAAATACAAGAACAAGGGGATAGAAAAATTATGGAGGAAAGTCATCGAGGATGACATGAGATGGTGGGGCACCGCATGCTTGAAGACTTGAAGGGGAGAATGTGATTGAATAGTTTATGGAGGGCAGTTGCAGAAATGGGAGAAAAGAGGAACAAAAGAGTGGAAATGTGTGGAAAGTGTAGACTTTGACTTTAATCAGGAGGGGGCTACTGGAAGAACTTGTCTGCACTTGAGGAACAGGAGATGGCCAGGTGGTGAGGAGGCGGGGGGAGCTCGACTGCAATGCAGCAAATATGTAACGCTAGATATGTTGCTCTTTGTGTGCAGAACAACAATCTGTCTTCTGTTTTCTTTCTCTTTCTGTTGAGTCATTCCCTTGTTTGTGTCCAACTATGGTCCCATGAAATACGGTGTTACCTTCTATCATCTCACTCTTCCAAGACCATGTGTTCCATTTCACAGAAATGAGAGGAGCCAACACATCTGCCACGTGAGAGGAGCATTTGTTTCAATCTCATCACTTGATATGCTGATAATGTTGAGCTTTTTTATTGCACAGAATCCAGATCAGTTCGTGGTGCTGCCATCTCATCACCCAAATGAGAAGTTGCAGAATCAAAAACCGATCTCCTGGATTCTGTGCAATACAAAGGTCTCAATACATCTCCATTGAACTACACAGAAACACCTTGTAGACGATGAGTTTTAGGGATTATTTGAAATGATGGAGTCTGCAGCTCAGTTTGAAAGACAGCTTTGACATATAATCCACATCGTGGCTGATGGTGTGGCCCATAACGTCAACAGACTGAACCACTTCTTGTGTCTGACCATGGAAATAGTTCAGTGGGTTGTTTTTGCCAATCCTGCCGGAGCGACAGGGTAAGACTGAGATTTGTCAGAAATGAAAGAGATGTTCCATTTATCAGAACAACAAGCCTTAACTGCAAAGCATATTTTATTTACTTTGCTGTTTGGATCAACCTCTATGGTTGAGATCAAGACAACGTACTGCTTCCAATCAGACTGAAACATGAGAATATGAAACTAAAGATGTCAATGCCATCTTTTCTGCTCCTTTTGTTCCTGCAATAAATATGCACCGCAGGAGCTTGAGACCTGTTCAAACATGAGCCTGAGACCGAGTATAATCGTTCCCAACAATGAGGACATCATAATTCTTGTGTATTAATGACGAAATTATTGAAAGCTCAAGTAAAAGTGGACTTGATGGACAAAAACAGTGGATTTTCAGCAAAATGATGTCAGAAACCTCACCTCCATCCATATACTCCAGAATAAGGAGCACTCGGTTAAACGCCGGACTTTCATGGATGTCAAGCAACTTCACTGTGGGGGAAACAAGAGAGTGGAGCACAAGTTAAGATGACGTCAGAAACTCACCCAAAGTTAAAACAACTTTAAACAACATGAACATGCAAGTTTCAAAATGGCAAGTAGTCAACAGGTGAGGGTCAATATGGTCCTTTCAAAATCCTCGACAGGTCGCCGCTCCAACGCATGACATATGACATGATATGATATGTAGTGCAAGCGATGTTTCTATAAAAGAATAAGCAATCCAAGAGGGTCCTGACAGGATGCCCAAGAGCCCCAGATGCATGCAGACTCGCCTCAAAACTGTCTCGCCTGTGTTGAAAACTCGGCCCAGCTTTAAACTGTCATCCTGGTGTTTCCCAGGCAGGGTGATTCAATGTGTGTGCCATCACTTGGATGGATGTTAAACTGGCATCCCATCTGCCAGAATTAGTTGGTGGATGTTAAAGACCCCACATTTTCCGAGCTGTCCAGTATAAGGCAATGGCAAACCATCCAGTCTCACCCTTGCTAAAGAAGCTGTGAAAGCGGCACCAGCATTTTGTGACAAAGGATGAAGAGACTGATCCACAACAGTGTTTTGCAAACTTGAACTTTGGCTTTGTTTGAGTTTATGAAAAGCCACAGAAGCAATTTGTAACTTGTTTTGTTACCTCCGCCACCAAAAGTGAAGGAGGTTGTTTTCACCGCTCTTTCTCTTTGTGTGTCTGACTGTGTGAAGGACATCTCAAAAAGTTGTGCACAGATCCAGATGAAATTTGGTGGGCACGTTGGGTGTGTGACAAGGACGAACTGATTTGATTCTGGTGAAAATCTGAATCCGGATCTGGATATGAGATTTATTGAATTTTGAAAGTGATTTTTCACTCTTGAGAAACAGGGCAAAAACTATAAAGAGCATGATATTTCAAAAATGTATTGGGCCAGATATGTTCTCGTGGATCAGGCATTACGTGGCAGGGGTATGTGCTCCACCGAGTGCACTTCTCGTTCATTCTGTGATACATTCAAATGACATACATACTTCCAAATGTTTTTGCGATTTAGTTGCTTCATCATCTCAGCTTCGTACCAGAGCTACAAAAAAGAAAGACAAAATGGAAAGAAAGTTGAAAAAATCAATTCAAGAAGATGTATGAAGGTTTCTTTCCCCTCATTGCTCTCACCACAAGATTGTAACTCACACGGAGAGACTCAGCCTTGAGGGCCAATAAGCATGAAATATCTATCACAGATAAAAGATCTACCAGGACAGTTCAGAGGTAAATTAAACTGCATTGGTTCAGCAGTTAAAACACCATTATCTCCACGTTCACAGAAACTTACTTCTTTGACACCGGTCACATAAATTGCTTCCTTCACAACAACCTGAAATAGATGACAAGAGGTCACATGAGAAGATCTTGGTTGTAATGTGGGAAAGCGAGTAAAATGTATGATATCGGTGTATCGTGATATACAATGATTGTATCCATTTATACAGAAGTTGAAATAAGAGCTCAATGGCAGAAAGGAACAACTTCACATCGATGGAAAATGTTGGAGAATCCCACCCTTCCTCTGCTCTCATTCATCTTCAATGTGTCCCTCCGCCATGCCCCCTCGAAACTGCTGTCTGTGTTTTCCCTGTGTTCTGTTTAGCGCTCTCACGAGCTGTTCCAGCTTTCAGAAGGTGAAAGGAAGTCACAGGAAGTATGTACCACAATGTTGTACCTCTTCAAGAGTTGACGTTCTTTGCCTTGAAGATGATTCCACAACCTCCTTCTCGAATTTTGGAGAAACTCTCCCAGTTCCCGATCTGAAAACAGGCACAAATACAGCTTGACAACAGTGGTTTTGGAATGTAAGAGAAATAATGAAGCAGTGTTTAAATGATTATTTCACATTAACTCAATAATCATCATCATATTCACATACCATACTCGAGGCAGAGAGTCTTTGCTGCCAAAGCAGTTACAAGGCTACAATGCTGGTCAGGTCAACACTCCGGCTCAGGAAGTCAGGGCAAGAAATTGAAATTTGTTCATGGTGACAGCGATCGCATGCCTTCTCTTCACGAAGGACACCGTGGGAACTTTAACGTACATCGACTCATGCCGGCAGATGGAACGCCTAGTCCAAGATGCATCCGAAGGATGGCACACACATCGAAGATTCACCCTCCCTGTCAAACACCAGGATGACAGTTTATAGCTGGCAAGACAGCTGGAGATTCAATCCCAGGCAAGAGAGCTCAGAGGGGAGATGCCTACCTCCTGTTTATCTTGACAATCATCATGATATCTGTGATGTGATAGACAATCATGACAAACATCTTGACAATCTTGTTTATCTCACATCAACAACTCCAATAAATCTCATTGGAACTAAAAAACAGGAAATAATCGATATCATAAATAAATCATGTAATACCTCGATTTACGCAGTCACGTCATTGGGACGACTATCTAATTTGTATCACCTCAACTCACACTTGTGTCGCTTTAAAAAGCCATAGCTTTTATTCTCAAATGTTTTCAGAACTAACAAGACTGATAAAGATGCCAGATACATCACTAAAGTACCAAATCGGGAGGTCGCAAAATTACCGAAAGAAGCACTGCACTGGACTTCAATATAACTGTTATTAATCAAAAATGGTAATGTCATCGGTAAAAAGTGAAACATAAAACTTGAAGTGGTGACGTTGGGAATGCAGCCCTCACTTATTCCATGAATTCTTATGAGAAAAATTGCTCGGATTTAAGTCATTTCAATAATCGTCACATTTTTCAAGAACACCTCCTCGACTCCACACCTGAGCATCACCTGTACAGTCTGAAGGTAATCCAATGTCTTGCTTTCCACAACAGGCTCAGCTTCATTCAACTCAAACTCCTCATGGTCAGCGCTCTCATCTTTACTCTGACTGAGAGAAGATTTTGCAGAGTTGAGGAAAACAGCATCTTCGTAATATTCACCATGACTGAGAGAAGATCCTGGAAAGAAGAGGCAAAATCACCATGAAACAGATATTGTGACATAAAAATATCAATGGACAGAATACCACCATATTCAGATGTGTGTTGTGTTAATTGTATGCCAGTTTCATAAAATATTCAACTACTTTTTCTTTTGGCAAGCCAGTTGTTCATATACCATGTCAAGGGCTCAGAACATGTAAGATTGGTCTGAATCTTTCAGGAACCAGTTAGATGGTAAATTGGAGTTGGTAAAGGCAGGAATTTGTTCAGGGTGCCGGCGATAACTTGTCAAATCTTCATGAAAGACTGAGAAATGTTCAATATCTCCAAATGCTATCAGATGGGACAACAAGCACAAGGTCCCTCTGAGGGACTGCACATTTGTGACCAAACGCCGTTCTGGAGAAGCACCCATTTGATTTTTTTGAAACAGATGGAATTACCAAGAAGGACATTGATTGAGCTCTGCTATCCACCACTGGAGGCAAGGGAAAGCTGGCTTTTCTGGCATCAACCTTTCATCAGACCAAAAAAGCCAAAAGCAGATATGAGGTCTCACGAGCAAAACGATCTCTTCATATGAGTGTGTGGTCAGCATGAGAATAGAAGCAGTTCAGAGGTAAGTTCACTTCCATTGTACTGCTGTGTTGGACACAGATCAATTTATGAATGGGGGATTCTGTTCAGGAAAAGGATAAGGGAATCATGGTGAAAAAAATACATCTGAAACAGTGTTGGACAGCAAGCAATGAAGGCAGCAAATTTACATTTTTGGATTGATATTGAAGCGATTTATATTTTCAAATCAAACAAAGCAGTCTTCTTCATCGTTCATATGCAGCACAAGGCTGAGTGCGTGGTGCTGATGCAGTGCCCTCTGCTGGATTGGAGACAATTTTTTGTTTCGAAACAAATTGCCCCACAAACCAAATCCCAAAGAGGAAGTGTTCAGAAAAGGTTGCTTCACACAATCTGGAGCAACAGTTCAAGATGGAATGATAATAAGCATATATTACTGGTGGGACGTTAAAGAATCAAATCTATCGAATCACAGAAGGAAGGTTATTGCAGGCACCTCGAACCGTTTAAGTTTTTCATTTTCAAAATTTCCACCCAAACATGTAAAATTTCTGCCCAAATACCATCACACAACCACTTTCAGGTTCTCCCACCACTCTACCGACAAGCAAAATACTTCTAACCAAGATAATTTATCTTGTAAAAAGATGAATTCTCAAAACTCACCAGTTCGTGACTCTTCCTTAAAATATCCTATTGTCCTTATGGGTTCAACGATCTCTTCCTCAAATGATTCATTGATCACTTGAGGTTCAACATTTTCATCAAAACCATTGGACATTTGATGCTCAACTTCTGTGCAGACAAAGAGATTTTCTAAAGTTGTGGCTGAAACAATGTCACAAACAAAACAATGTCAAACGAAAAATACAATCAGGTCAAGGAGAATCAGACTGCCTCACTTCTTGATGCGTTTGCTGCGTTCAGACAGAAAGCAACACAACTTGACTGCTTCCTGCCAAAGTATTATATCTTCAAACACAGTTGACAATGAAGCCAATGAATACCATGTGGTGAAGAGGGTGTGACAATCACCAAAAAGTAAGAAAAAATTTAAACCACACTTTTCTATTTCTGCTTCGTGTCCCAAGCTCCTGCATGCACCTCCAGGCAATCTAGCCAAGGTTTGAATCCCAGCCCATCTCCAAACTGTCATTCTGGTGTTTCACACACAAAGCAATTCATCAATGTGTCTTCCTTCAGATGGACATGAAACCAGCATCCTATCCGCTGGCCATTGCCGTATTTATGGCAGGCAGACTGTGCAGTTGCCCAGGGGCCTCCACAAAACTGTTTTCAAAAAAGGGTTGTGCTTTCAGCACAGTGCTTCATTTACCCCCCACCCCCACCCCCAATTTAAATTACGAGTGCGTGGCCGTACGTGCGTGGCCGTACGTCTCAAAAAAAAAAAACTTTCAAACCGCGTGCCAGAAACAACAACCACACAGGCCGTTCCTTCGCTTTCTCGTAAACGACTGGATTTGGGCATTGTGTTTATCTATAAATGCGCATAAGAAATCGAGAAATTATAGATAGATACAGTAAGTCATCACTCTCCAGAAGTGGTGCGTGCCCGTACGGAATGTTAAAATGCATTCCACGAATTATCGCTTGCATTGAAGTTACAACTGCTGTGATACTTACACACACATAGTTCATTAAAATCAAGTTTACCTCCCTGTCTTTGCTAGCCATGACATTCACTGCCATTGACCATTCCCACTCTTACGCCACGGTAACTAAAGTGCCCTTTTCCCCATCGGCCACACCTACGCAGCAACGTGTCCTGTCATTGGTTTGGAAAATAAATGGCCATAACTTGGGAACCACTTGTCCGATTAATATCAAACCTTGAAAAGGCACATACTCAGGTCCCCACCAATATACCTGGCAAGTTTCAATTAGATCGGACCAGTGGTTGTCGAGAAACAGCGGTCACAGACAGACACACAGAGATAGCTGGAATTAGAGATAGATGTTCCGATGACTTTAGGGCAGGCAGACTGTGCAGTTGCCCAGGGGCCTCCACAAAACTGTTTTCAAAAAAGGGTTGTGCTTTCAGCACTGTGCATCATTTACCCCCCACCCCCACCCCCACCCCCAATTTAAATTACGTTCCGACGACTTGCATATTCGATGATTGTGGACATTCCTCAAGAATATATGTGTACTGTATATATACTTCGAAAAGGGGAAAAAAGGACTCAAACAAATTTTGCATGTTACCAAAGGGTACAGAAGTACGGTTTATGTGTGAGTGGCATATCTGGGGTCGGGGGTTCAGGGTGGGAGGGGGTGGAGACCCCAATTCTCTCGATGTAAATGTGCATCGTTTAGCACCATCCGGTGTGACATAATCATCTTATAAAAGAAAGTTGAAACGACTTTATAATGTGCAATATGGGGATGTTGAATTCTGAGTGTGAATCATTCAAAATGTTTAATTTCATTCATTTTAAGTGCAGGTTCAAACCAAAGCATCAAACACAGCGTCGTGGAAGTGATTTTTGCTTCCAATGTATGGAAGCAGTCAGGTTAGCTGACCAAGGTGATGAAAGCCGACTTCGAAGCAGATGGAAGATGACCAGAGATACAAAAGAGTTAGCTTCAGTTTCCTCAAAGGAAAAGCATTTGTTTTCCGAGTGCATTTCATGAAGCATTCTGAAGGATATTTTCTCTTACTTGCACGTTATGTTCAACCTCGCCACAAACCTTCTTCTTCTTCTTACGTCGGCGGCACTTATTCCTTGGTTGAAAAAGATCGAAAAGTCAATTTCTTGAACATTTGTTGAAGTAGATATATCCCAAACACGTTAAAACAAAGTGAAGAAGAGGAAAAGATAATTATTTACTTCAGACGTTTCCAAAAGGAATGATTCTTTATCATCGTTTGTGGTGATGACTGGTCCACTTGGGGTGACTTGTTCAGAACGACATCTTCCAAACCAGGAGTCTCATTGATCTTTACTTCCTGAAAAAGAACATTCCTCGAAAATCAACAACTCAGTTCTTTCAGGAAGTACTCACACCGGCTGACGTTTGTCAAACGTATCGTTTGGACAAAATAAGGAAAACACGAACAGCGAGTCAGAAGAGTAACATGTCTTATTCGGGCTCCACTCAACATGAAAAGATAAAATTACACGAAATGATGTGAAAGCTCGTGTGAGATACCTTTCGTTGCATTTTCTTTCGAAACAGACGCATCTTGGGAAGCTAAATATAAAATCCACAAAGATCTTCACTGGAAACCTTTCAGCGACGAAAACACGTCCAGCACGGCCAGATGTCCACTTGGAAGACTGCTCGTTCACAGAAACCAATTACCACGTCACCTTTATTGTGACGTCCTGCATTGTCGTGACGTGACGTCAGCCTCCTTTCTTTTTTTCCTCTTCTTCTTCCGCTTCTTGCTCTACTTCTTCTTCTTCATTAGTTCATCTCTACCGAGATGACCTAATAAAGCCGGACCAAATGTCCGTACGTCCGTCAATTTTTCTTTCCGATCTTAATGAAACTTATTATGTGGGTAGAGGTCGATGAGTGTTGCACAACGATATAACTTTTGTCCGGGTTCAAGGTCAGGGACGAGGTCACGTAAGTTATAAAAATCGCCATTTTCAAAACCTATCGAGTCTGCCATTCTGCAAGATATTCGGCAACTGTTTATTGATTATGATAGTAAAAAATATTATCTTGTATCTCACTGGACAGATTTTTGAATTTCCTTCCCGTTTGATCGTCACGTGATCTGGAAGATGGCCAAAAACGCCGATGCGATTCGCAAAGAAGGAAGGAAGGAGAAATGAAATATAAATATAAAACACATTTTTAGCCTTTTATATTTATACATTTTCCGCCGAAGGTGCAAAAGTTTAAAAACCCGAAATGGAAACGTCGGCATTTATTTTCAAAATATAATTTCGTGCGCGCGTGCCAAAATGCCGAGTCAACTTTATCCAAACTGCATAGTAGAACTGCGCAGTAGTCCGGTCATGGCGCCTGAGCAGTGGCCAGCGTGGTTCAGATTGACTGTGGTTTCTGGGGCAAAGGTGATTGTTAAGTATGTCGGCGGTATAAATTCGAGTGCCTGTATTGGTGATTTAATCACGCAACATCTTGACAATGAATATTCTGGCCGAACGATTGCATCAATTCAGTGCATCAGCAGGGATAATTCGCAGGCTCCTCTCGATCGTGCCGATATCTAACATAATCACCGGCGGACATAGGGTTGCAGGCTGTGGGGCGAGGCCAGGAATCCCAGATGAGGGGATAAGTGATAAATTATGCTACATGCTTCGGGCTTTCTGATTAATATATCAATGAGTACATTCCATAATTAATGAATTAATAATTAATGAATCTGGCATACAAAATGTTTTTTCATACCTGACATGTTACTTTGTGCAGTGTCACGAAACTTCTGTGGAATTAATAATTAATGAATTTGCAAGCTCTAACGATTTTTCAAACCTCAATATCTCCATAAATACTTGACCAATTTCATTCTGAAAGTTGCATTATAATCAGTGAAGAATAATCTACAGGATTATCATAATCTCCGAGAGCTCAGCCTATTTTTTTCGTTTTTTTCCTACAACTGGAAGTGAAATGTCCCCAGAGAGTGGATGGACCGGAAAACCACATATTGCATTTACTGGTGATTCTGATGTGTTAATCCTGGTACTAAATGAACAATACATATTCATTAATTAGGTCATCAGTAGTATTATCCTAGTGTATCTCTGTGAACTATTTCAATCTAAACGGTTAGTTTGGACTGTTTCGCGGTTACCTGAACTGAACATTGAGAACTTGTGGTATTATAGAGATGACCATCACCCCCACACGGGGGTAATTTTTTCTTTTTGTGTTTGCTGGTGTTATGGGAGACACGAGGCTGCATAAACAGCACGCCCCAATCCCCCGACAAAAACATAAAATAAAAAATGCTCGGAACTTTATACTGTTCGCCCCGTTTCCTTCATGATATTTTAGACCGATTTGCAGAATCGAGGGTGTGTTGCTGGCTCATTTAACAAAGTGTATCTGGTACGCCTGACCAGGGGACCCCCAACTCTCACACACTGTGTAAAAGATGCTGTGTATCCCAGCCCATCTCCAAACTGTAATTCTGGTGTTTCACACACAAAACAATTCATCAATGTGTCTTCCTTCAGATGGACATGAAACCAGCATCCTATCCGCTGGCCATTGCCGTATTTAGGGCAGGCAGACTGTGCAGTTGCCCAGGGGCCTCCACAAAACTGTTTTCAAAAAAGGATTGTGCTTTCAGCACTGCGACACTTACCCCCCACCCCCACCCCCAATTTAAATTATGTTCGGACGACTTGCATATCCGATGATTGTGGATATTCCTCAAGAAAGTTTGATGCGTTGCATCGTCCCTCTCTTTGCGACTCTCACTGATGTAACTGATATTTCAGTAACTTTTTCTTGCAGAAGCGTACAGAATGAACAGCGGTACAGATCAGCACAAGGCTTATTGTGTCTTCCGGAACAGCGCTGAAAAATGGAAGATTGCAAAAAAACAGTCCTGACGATTTCATTGGCTTGTTGGAATTCCTAAATATACACGAGATCGATATAAAAAATTATTGTGGAAAGTCATGTGACAATGCTTCAGCCATGAGCGGAAGGTACAATGGCTTCCAAGCCAAGGAGGCGGCGGAGAATAACCTGGCGATATCGATACCTTGTGCAGGGCACTCACTGAACATGGGTGGAAATGTAGCTGCTGAGGGTTTCCTTGATGTTCTCGAGGAGAATTGTATTTTTCTCTGCATCCACACGTCGTGACGAAATACCAATGGATTTGCACAAGTAAGCTGACAGTCATGTATGCGTAGCTAAAAGGGTCACTACAACATGCTGGTCATGCAGAGCTGTCACCACTAAAGCATTCAAACAGGACTATCCTCAAATCCGATACGCACTGGCCAAAATTGCTGACAACCCAGATGAAATGTCCAACATACGTTGCGAGGTAAATGGCTTATGTGAATGCATGTGTAAGCTGGTAACGTGTTTTCATTCAGTCTTTAAAATGAGCTTCCAGACAGGATCAATGGTTCAAGTCAAAAGCTACTGGATCCCAAACGAGATCTGAACCGTTTCAGTGGCAACTATGAAGTCATTGAAAACTTTTGCCGAGTTAAAAAGTGAGTGCTTTAATGAGTTTGAGTGGCAGCAAGCAGAAAAATCTGGCACAACAGAAGATGTGCAGGCTTGCCAGTGTCGACGCAATGTGCGGCTGAATCCATGAGATTATGGTCTCACGCTCGAAGCAGAACTCTCTCCTTTGCAGAAGTTTCATGCTGAGAGTTACACGCCGGTAATGGATAAATTTCTCAGCTCTCTTGCACAACTGCTTTCTGCTTCTGAGCTAATCTGTTCTCAATTTCGTTTCTTTGGCCAACTCGAAAGACTCAGTCTTGAAGAGATCCAGGGTGCAGCGACGATACTCATCAAAAACTACAATTATGATCTGGGTCAATATCTTGGTAGTGTGCTTATCCTGTTCGCTGAATTCTCAAAGATATTTTAAGGGGAAAGAAGGTGATGATGAAGGCAAAGAACAGCTCCTGTATATGTTGGTAATTTATAAGCATGTTCAGGACCCTCCAACCAACAGGAGCGCTCCATCAGCTGCACAACTCTGACCCAACCAAATGATGCTATCCACTGTCATGTACGGTATCCGAAAGAAGAAGAAGCTTCATTTGAGCCTCAACAGACAAGTGCTTAAATGGGAGGTCGAAACTTTGTTGCTTTTCATCAAAATGAAAATTTAAAATATTCACTTCTCGGAATCCTCCACATTAATGCATGCTGACTTCGACATGATCCCTGAGGTGATGAGTGGGTGGATGAGGGAAATGCAGAGGATGTGGATTTACACTTTCAGAAGTTTAAACTTACAACAAACTGGGTGAGTCAAAGGAACCCAAGAGTGGTTGTGAATGAGAGGATGTCTGCCTGAAAGATGCAAGTAATGGGGGTACCCCAGGGATCAGTCCTCGGGCTGTTATTTATATGATAAAAAGGAAATATTGTATATGTGTACTGTGTATATGCTTCGAAAAGGCGAAAAAAGTACTTGAAAGGCGAAAAAAGTACGAAAAAAGTATTGGGAAGACCCCAATTCTCTCGATGTAAATGTGTATCGTTTCGCACCACCTTGTGGTATCCGGAATGACAAATAATCACCTTCTTATAAAAGAAAGTTTAAACAACTTTTAATGTGCAATCCGGTGATGTTGAAATCTGAGTGTGAATTATTCAAAATGTTTAATTTCATTCATTTTAAGTGCAGGTTCAAACCAAAGCATCAAACACAGCGTCGTGGAAGTGATTTTTCTTCCAATGTATGGAAGCAGTCAGGTTAGCTGACCAAGGTGATGATAGCTGACTTCAAGCAGCTGGAAAATGACCAGAGATACAATAGGGTGAGCTTCAGTTTCCTCATTACATAAGAAAAGGATTTGTTTTTAAGAGGACGTTTCATGTAATATTCTGAAGGATATTTTCTCTTTCTTACACGTTGTGTTCAACCTCGCCACAAGCCTTCCTCTTCTTCTTACGTCTGCAGCACTTATTCCTTGGTTGAAAAATATTGAAAAGTCAATTTCTTGAAAATTTGTTGAAGTAGATATATCCCAAACACGTTTAAACACCAGGATGACCATTAATATCTGGATCAGGCTTCCAACCCAGGTTAAACAACTGAGTGCAAGTACAGTGGGACC
>NC_140968.1:21690946-21705946 GCF_056783735.1 Eptatretus burgeri
CAGAACTCTCTCCTTCACAGAAGTTTCGTGCTCAGAGTTACATACCGGTTATTGATAAAATCCTCCACATTAATGCATGCTGACTTTGAAAGTCGAAGATTGGGTGGATGAGGAGAATACAGTGGATGTGGTGGATATGTACTTTCAGAAGTTTGAACGAACAACTAACTGGGTGAGCGATAGAATCTCAAGAGTGGATGTGAATGGGAGGATGTCTGCCTGGAAGGATGCAAGTAATGTGAGTACAAAAGGGATCAGTACTGGGACTGTTATCACCTGCACCACAAAAATGATCTGATCTGAAAATGATCTGTTCAGATATGTACACTGTAAATATGCTTCGAAAAGGGGAAAAAAACAAAAAATACGCAAACAAATTTTAAATGTTGCCAAAGGGGACACAAGTCTGGTTTGTGTGTGGGTGGCATATCTGGGGGAGGGATTTCAGGGTGAGGGGAAGACCCCAATTCTCTCGATGTGATTGTGCATCGTTTCGCACCACCCGGTTGTATCTGGTCTGACAAATAATCTTCTTACAAAAGAAAATTTAAACAACTTTATAATGTGCAATATGGTGATGTTAAAATCTGAGTGTGAATCATTCAAAATGTTTAATTTCATACATTTTAAGTGCAGGTTCAAACCAAGGCTTCAAACACAGCGACATGGAAGTGATTTTTGCTCCCAATGTATAGAAGCAGTAAGGTTGGCTGATCAAGGTGATGTAAGCTGACTTCTAAGCAGATGGAAAATGACCAGAGATACAATTGTGTTACCTTCGGTTTCCTCATAGGAATAACATTTGTATTACGAGTACGTTTCATGTAACATTCTGAGGGATATTTTCTCTTACTTACACGTCATGTTGAACCTCGTCACAAACCTTCCTTTTCTTCTTTTGTCTGCGGCACTTATTCCTTGGTTGAAAAAGATTCAAAAGTCAACATGTTGTACATTTCTTGAAGTAGACATATCCAAAAACAAGTTTAAACAAAGTGAAGAGAAGGAAAAGAGAATTAATTATTTACTTCAGACGTTTCCAAAAGGAGGGAATGTTTGTCATCGTTTGTGGTGATGACTGGTCCACTTGGGGAGGCTCGACAAGAACAACATCTTCCGCACCAGGAGCGTCATTCATCTTTACTTCCCTGAAAAAGAGATTCTGATCTCAAATACTTTTTCCATGTGATCCCAAATCCCCACTCCCTGGGGCTTCAACCAGGAATCAAATAAATAATAAAACAAATCATTCCATATTACATGTGTCCCCCTTATGTTGATTACATATAACATGTGTTCCCCCAATGTTGATTTCATATTACATGTGTTCCCCCAATGCTGCTTACATATAACATGTGTCCCCCCCAATGTTGATTACATATTACATGTGACCCCCCCAATGTTGATTACATATTACATGTGTCCCTCCAATGTTGATTACATATTATATGTGTCCCCCCCAATGTTGATTACATATAACATGTGTCCCCCCCCCATGTTGATTACATATTACATGTGTTCCACCAATGTGGATTACATATTACATGTGTCCCCCCAATGTTGATTACATATTAGATGTGTCCCCCCACATGTTGATTACATATTACATGTGTTCCACCCCAATGTTGATTACATATTACATGTGTCCCCCCAATGTTGATTACATATTAGATGTGTCCCCCCCAATGTTGATTACATATTACAAGTGTCCCCCCAATGTTGATTACATATTACATGTGTCTCCCCCAATGTTGATTACATATTACTTGTGTTCCCCCATTGTTGATTACATAATACATGTGTCCCTGCAATGTTGATTACATATTACATGTGTCCCCCGAATATTGATTACATATTACATGTGTCCCCCCAATGTTGATTACATATTACATGTGTCCCCCCAATGTTGATTACATATTACATGTGTTCCCCCACCCCAATTGATTACATATTACATATTACATGTGTCCCTCCAATGTTGATTACATATTATATGTGTCCCCCCCAATGTTGATTACATATAACATGTGTCCCCCCCCCATGTTGATTACATATTACATGTGTCCCCCCCCCAAATGTTGATTACATATTACATGTGTCCCCCCGCAATGTTGATTACATATTAGATGTGTCCCCCCAATGTTGATTACATATAACATGTGTCCCCCCATGTTGATTACATATAACATGTGTCCCCCCAATGTTGATTACATATTACATGTGTCCCCTCCAATGTTGATTACATATTACATGTGTCCCCCCCCCAATGTTGATTACATATTACATGTGTCCCCCCCAATATTGATTCCATATTACATGTGTCCCCCCCAATGTTGATTACATATTACATGTGTCCCCTCAATGTTGATTACATATTAGATGTGTCCCCCCCAATGTTGATTACATATAACATGTGTCCCCCCCCCATGTTGATTACATATAACATGTGTCCCCCCCAATATTGATTCCATATTACATGTGTCCCCCCCAATGTTGATTACATATAACATGTGTCCCCCCCTCCCCATGTTGATTACATATTACATGTTTCCCCCAAATGTTCATTACATATTACATGTGTCCCCCAATGTTGATTACATTATACATGTGTCCCCCCCCACCCCCCCAATGTTGATTACATATTACATGTGTCCCCCCAATGTTGATGACATTCACAAAGATACATTACAAAAAGTTCCCGTAATTGCATTTTTCGGCATTTGACCTTTTGATCCCACCTCAGGGGTCATGTACAAATATGAAACTTCTCTTGCACCTTCGTGCCATGTGATGATCATAACAACCAAGTTTGGTGAATTTCTGCCGAACTGTTTAAGAGGAGATAGTGTGTTGGTCAGACACACGGACGGAGCCGATCATGACATCCCCTCGTTTGTTTTGTTATTTTTTCATCGTGTGTGTGTGTGTGTGTGTGTGTGTGTGTGTGTGTGTGTGTGTGTGTGTGTGTGTGTGTGTGTGTGTGTGTGTGTGTGTGTGTGTGTGTGTGTGTGTGTTTGTGTTTGCGTGTTTGTTTGTAGGCACGATAACTCGAGAACGGAAGAAGCCACCAATGTCAAATGACACCAGGTGATTCAGGAGGGTGGTGGCTAGCGCTGATTAGATTTTGGTCAAAATCGGTCAAAGGTCAAGGTCACAGTGAGGTCAAACATCCAAAACATGATTACTCGAGAACGGAAGAAGCTACCAATGTCAAATGACACCACGTGATTCAGGAGGGTGGTGGCTAGCGCTGATTTGATTTTGGTCAAAATCGGTCAAAGTTCAAGGTCCCAGTGAAGTCAAACATCCAAAACATTCGATTTTTGATGGTTTGGTACAGAATCATCATTGTCAAACTACACCACGTGATTCAGGAGGGTGACGGCTAGCGCTGATTAGATTTTGGTCAAAATCGCTCAAAGGTCAAATATTCGATTTTTGATGGTTTGGTGCAGAACCATCGTAGAAACTTCTGGTTTGCGTCGCTTCCTTCTCCAGAGACAGCTTTTATGAGACAAGGTCAGAGGTCAAGTTGACGATTTCGTAAGTACCAGTCCATGACTGCTTGTTTTTTGTTATTTTTTCCAAAAGTGTGGGGATAATGAAGTACATCCTCAACCAGAGACAGACTCTGTGAACAGAGTGAACGACTTGCTTAACCCAACTCTGTACTTCACTCGTGGAATAATAAATGTATTAATTTAATTCATGTGGTGTTCATCAAGTGCAGGCATGATGGCATAAATGGCCTCCTCAAGGTTCCTTGTGTCGGTTGACATTGTTGGTGTATTATTCTGATACTAGCCGAAACCCCATCACAGACGGATTCCGTTCCATGAGCCCAATATGACAACCAGTGGCGGCTCTTGTAAGAGCAGGATCCCAGTCGATGTACCTCATGGCCTTACCTAATGAGGCCCACAAAACGTCCATATACACGACATTTTTGGTGTACACCACTTCTTGTGAAGAAGTCCCCTGATTTGTGCACTTGTGGACTTTGACGTACACTGTGTACAAAACTTCTCAGGTCACATTACCGAGAAAAATGTGACGCGACCTCGAGGAGCAGCACAAAATTGGTCCTTCAGTTTTAATATTTAGATAATGTTGTACAAAGAAGTTGTTGCTGTGCTTTGATGTGGATAAAATATTTGCAAACGATGAGTAACATTTCGATCCATGTCTGGTTGAAGTGGAACTCCGTGTACAGCTTCCCTTGTCACATCAGGTACCTCCTGGCACTTGCCATATGTATTTCTCATCGATCGACATTCTGAGAACCTTAAACATCCTTTTCTTCTTTAACAACTTGAACAACCCATACCTCCTTTTAGTGGGGCAGATAACAGCAATTTTTGAGAGGAATTGTGCAAATGATGGTACAAGCATCAAATTTGGTACATTTGTTCTCCAGGGGATTCTAATCAAATCTGCCTGATTGGCCATTTGAAAATCCAAATTTTGAAAAAAAAACAAAGAAAACTTCAAAAAAGTCAAGATCACGAATCAATGTTGGATGCTGGCTGAGATTGGTGAATGTTTCAGAAACATCATCAAAGACGTTCCAAGTTTGCCATGCAGTTTTCTTCACTTTACCGCGGAAGGCAGACACGACGTCACATCCAGTGAACGCATGAAAGTATCGGATCCTTCCAGCTTTCTCAGGCCCTATTGCAGAAACTACCTCATGGACTGGAATCCATCGCTCCTTGGCTCCTTGGCCAAAGGCAATCCACATGTTCTCAAGACCTAGTTACTGTAAGGATGGCAGTACAGATGTTGCTATGACTAGTACGTCCGTGTCATTAGCCTTGATGATAATGTACTTGCTACCATCCGTCGTTGCATCCCTGGCGTGTATAAATATTCGAGTGTCAGCTTCTTCATGACAACATGGAGACACGGCATCCAGTGACTTCCTTATGTTGCTAATGGGATCTTCTCCTTTTGTGACAATGACTGTGCTTGTCGTCTGTGCTTCACGCATCTTTTCCGCAAGGAAGTGAAACAGCTCAGTCTTGTTGCTGTCATCTCGAAGAAAGCTTCTCCAGTGACTTGGGGTCTTACTGGTTCCTGTCACTCTTCTTATGATTCCTGGCCCCGGTTTCGACCTTGCCTCGGACTTCAGACTTGACTTCTTGTACACATCAAACACGACGTCCACCCTCTCGTACCTGGCAACATAGGATTCCACCTTTGGGATGATGTCTTCTTGAGCATCGTCATCAAATATCTTTGAAGTGCGTGGAGGTAGGACATTGATAAGTGCTGAGCCATCAATGATGACTGCATCTCCCCTTGGTTCTCTGTCTGGGATGTTCACTTACGCTTCAAGAATTTCAGCCAGCTGTGACTTCAAAATTTTGGTTTCCGCGAAATTTTTCAAAATGTGGATTTTCAAATGGCCAATTGGGCAGATTTGATCAGAAAGCCCTGCAGAACAGAAATGCCAAATTTGATGCTTGTATCATAATTTTCACGATTTTTCTACTTTCTACAACACTATTAATAGGTTGGGGTGTGGGAATAGTTGTGGTCCAAGTCTTTCACGAACTGGTTGACCAATCCTTTAGTTGACTGGAAGGAATTTGTAATTTGATCAAGGTCCCGGCGATAACTCGCCAACTCTTATCAAGAGACACGATGGGATCTTTCATGTCCACAACACCCCCAGTGCTGGTACATGGTCCTGTAGCTTCATGTCCTTTGGTGGAACGGTGCACACACCTGTGCCTCACCCTTCAGGTAAAACACCAGGATGACCATTAATATGTGGATCAGGATTCCAACCCAGGTTAAACAACTCAGTACAAATACCTCAGAGCAATCCCCCCCACCCTTAAACCGATAACCTCTGATACAGGAAATATTTGAGGAACAAAATGTGATCGAGACACGACAGGGTTATCTTCCATTTCCTTTCACAAGGAATACCGTTTGTATTACTCGTCCCTTCCATGTCACCACATTCCCAATGGATGTTTTCTCTTACTTACACGTCATGTTGAACTTCACCACCACCGGTCCCTCTCTTCCCTCGTCTGCCGAACTTATTCCTTGGTTGAAAAAGATTGAAAAGTCAATTTGTTGTACATTTGTTGAGGTAAATTACATCCAAAAACAAGTTTAAACAAAGTGAAGAAAAGGAAAAGATAATTATTTACCTCAGACGTTTCCAAAATGGAGGATTCTTTATGATCGTTTGTGGTGATTGGTCCACTTGGGGAGACTCGATCACAACGAAATCTTCCACACCAGGAATCTCATTCATGTTTCGTTCCCTGAAAAAGAACATTCCTATTCCATCAACAACTCCACTTCCTTCAGGAAGGATTCACACTTCCTTCAGGAAGGATTCACACCGTTCCACGTTTGTCACTCACGACCCTCTCGACAGAAGAAGGAAAAACACGAACAGAGAGGAAGAAGAGTAACAGATCTTATTCGGGCTCCACTCGACGTGAAGAGATAAAATTACACTCCATGTTGTTTAAACCGAGTGAGGAACCTTCGTTGGGTTTTCTTTCCAAACAGCCGCATCTTGTGAAGATAAAAATAAAATCCACAGAGAAATCTTCAATGGAAACTTGTTATCGGACGAAAACACGTCCAGCACGGCCAGATGTCCCCTTGGAAGACGGGTCGTTCACAGAAACCAATTATCACGTCACTTTTGTTGTGACGTACTCCATTATGACGTCAGCCTCCCTCTTCCTTCAAGAAAGAGTTTAAACGTGATCAGAATCATAAATTATATCTTTATCATCGTTAATTCTTTATCTCATTTCGTCAATAAATCGTCATTTATTACCTTTGTCAGCAAATGTGTACGGGGGTTGTTGTTTTTTAACCTCTGAGTTGTTGTTTTTCTGTCTTTGAGAAGGAAACCTCAAAATGTCGACATGTTCGGTGTTTCAAGGAAGAATGGATTGGATTTTGGTGAAGATCGGAATCCGGATCTGGATATGATAATTTTTTAAGTTGTTGTTTCGTGTCCAGCTTGTGGCTGCTGGTTGCATCATTTTCTGGAAACGCGGCTGTGTCGCTGATGCAGTGCCCCTTGTTACCAACAAGCTGGTTCTCATTTTGCCGACCTCGGAAGCATGACAGGCTGAGACAACCCACCTGGTGTTAGTTAATGGCCGCACAGCGACTCAAACTCAGACCCCAAGATATGAAGACAGCCTCCTTAACAGTTAATAAGGGAACACCAAGTTTTTAATGATTCTTCACAATTGAGAGATCGAGTCAAAAACGATAAATATCATGATATTTAAATTGTGGACGAGTTATGATAAAACTTGGTGGATGAGTTCGGTTTGTACAGACAGATCAAGGTGATTCGATTTTGGTTCAGGTGTTCTACATATATGTATATATATATATACATATATATATATATATATATATATATATATATATATATATATATATATATATATATATATATACACAAATCATGTGTGTAAATAAATAAATGTTGTCATTGTGTTCATGACAGTTTTAGCGGGTGTTTGTGTTACTTTATTGAAACAATCAGGGGAACGCCTCGTGTTAAGTTTCACATTCAAGTCAGTTGGGGCCTTGGGAATATGGAGGTTAAAAAAGGGGTATAAATAGAGACCGAAGGAGAAAGGGAGTTCATAAAATGTGATGGATGCTCAATGGGGGCAATATCGACAAGAGGGGAAACAGAGGGTTCTCACTGTTGCAGGAAGCGTGAGGAAATCGCCCACTTGAGGATAGTTATTACTCGGTTGAAGGAACGGAAAGATAATTTGCAGTAAGTAGCAGAATGTGAAAAATTTGAAGATAATAGTTGATTTCGGTTGTGGAGTGAGGTTGCTGAGGATATTGGAAGTGGTGACGGTGTAGACAATAGTGGTGCAGCAAGTGTCTGGAGTAGTGAAGGTACTGCAATATAAATTGATAGAAATGAGGTCTGGGAGACAGTTTTTGTGGGTGATGAGATGATTAAATATTGTTTCGGATTTCAGAATCGGATCTGACGAATGCATCCCAATCATTCAGGTTCTCAGACCGTTATTTCCCTAAATGCATGTTCAGGATAGGCCCCTCCGCATGTCTGGTGAGATTCTAACTTTGATGAGTTGGAGAATGGTATTGAATAGATTCCCTTTCCATTGAGATGGCCTTTTTCTCTTTACGACACATTCATCCACGTGAGGTAGCCGTTACCCAACGGAGGCTCATCTATCCCCCTTTCCATCAGGACACATTGGCTTGGAGGTGGACGATTTATTTACACCTTGGACTTTCAAGATATTTGATTATCACACCGCGGGCTTTTCCTGAGCAGTTATTCTGACGGTCAAATACAGCTGTGGATCATTTACCTCACCCACCTATCTTTCATTGACGTTCACCTTTGTCCATCGAAAATCGACACCCACCTCTTTCAACGACGTTCACGTCCACCTTTTTCCATCGACGTTTGACGCCCCGTTTGGTAGCTCTATCAATGTTGGCTGGCTCTTGTTCGTGTCGGGCTGAATGAGGAAGGAATGATCGCGAGGTTGACAGTTGGTCACATGCAACGATGTGCCAATAGGCAAGGTGGATTTGGCTGAAGTCTGCTTGAGGTTCCACCCAGACTGGTCACCTGTAAAAAGGACGGGAGGACCGTTTTTCCTGAGAGCTTGGTGAAAGCTTGTTACAACTCCTCACAGTGCCTCAGCACCTTACAGTTCTGACCACTGGTGACAGTTGGTGAGCTGGTGACAGCCTTACAGTCCTGACCACTGGTGACAGTGGGCGAGCTACTCCTGACGGTGGGTGATGGTTCAACTGTTCCTGCTGGTTCTGCTCGGGACCTGCTCTTGGCGTACCTGGTTCCTGGGGGTGACGACGTGATGTCAATTGGTGTTCGAGCCTGTTTGCGATTGGGTGTACGGAGAGGCAGGGCGCTGGCAACGGACCAAGGCACGCTCACACATTTCAGGACATTTTATTTGACGCACGACGACTTCAACCTTGGTAAGCCGAGACCGGATTTCTTTCCCCCCTGAATGATCTGCTGGGTACCCTCGTCTCATGTATAATCAAAAGTAAGGCATCGTGATAAGCATCTGCTCTTTTTCTGTTTTTCTATCAATTCCCAATTAATTAATTATTTCCTTGAGATTATTTTGATTTGAATTTACCTATTTTCACCACAAAGAAATAAAAACTTCTTCAGTTATTTATTTCTTCCTCATTAATAAATTTCTCGTTGATGTTTCAACCTGCCCGTACTTGTCCTTTCCATCCAATGATCCAGCAATGTCCAAACCTCGATAGAGTGGGAGGTAATTACCAAACGAATTGGAACACGTGGTTAACTTGTGTCCAGGTGGACACTGGAACTTGTGGTTAACTGATTGGTGTTCATGGTTGTAAAGCAACCCACTGCACCAAGAAATTAATTTTGAGCGGTGGCCCCAGGTCCGGCTCTTCCGAGGAGAAACGGGGATTAACCCCCTCATCATGCACTCGGTACCCGTGGCCGTAACAATATGTAGATTCTTCATCCTGCAGGGGATGCAGGGGAAAGAAAGAAGATGTAGTGCGACAATTTACAGCAACTTACAAAGCAGACACGGAGCAGATTTACGCGGGAATTATACAGGCAAGATTTACAATGATCGAAAACACTTATACAGTTTCTACTTATTAGACTGGCGCCACACACTCAGCACACACTCGGACAAAATAAACCCAGTTGAAGGCAAAGGACTTTCGCAGCCAGGGAGGGAGGTGGGCTGAGGTCGCAGTTCTTTTGAGTACCTGAGTCTCGGGGAAAGGAATGCTCCGTGGTGCGGCACCTGCCAACGGTCGTGCAGTCAGGTCCACAGCCGCCCATGTGGAGTTCGGGTCCATGGAGGAGCTCGAGTAGGCCAGGACCAGTGGGCGGGCCATCGGGGCGAGACGTGAGCGGAGCCAAGTCACGGGAACACCTTCGTTTTCCAACCAACTCCGGCCTCCAAGCACAGAACGAACGACCCCCAAAGAACTGAACGAACAACCCCCAAAGAACTCACGAACGAATTCTCCGACCTCCAAGCGCAGAACGAACAACCCCCAAAGAACACAAGACTAAGGATGATATCGTGGTTAATCAACCTCCCTCCGTGTGGCGGGGCCTTGGTAAAAACTGACGTCACTGTCCGCCCTGATTGGATGGGGCTCCCATGGGTCCGCCCCTTCTGGGCGGGGCCTCGGCCAGGCACCGGCGAGACCCGCCCACTCCACGCGTGTGGACTCATCAAGAAAGAGTTGGAGCGTTTGGAGAAGCCGAATAGGAACTGCGACAGCGAAGATTTTGTCTCGGAAAAACGAGCCTCCTGAGACAACAGGTGGACCGTGGAACGTTGTTGCAAGCGAACCGAAGGCTGCAAGCGCTCAGGTACCGTGGATCACAATAGAGGATGGGATATAAAGATTTATTATCCTAACTAAAAAAAACATCGCAACGCACCCCTTCAATTTCCCACGACACACAAGGAGGGATTCTGTGTACACATATATTTAACGGCATTACCGACTTGGGACAGCTGTATGTTGTATGCGTACGGTTCCTAGAACCATAACAATATGTTTACGTACTGTTTGTCCATTGGACAGTTCCACAACAAATAAAGAGTTGCCAATTCGATTTATAACACGACCAGTGAGACATTTCGATCCACGGCTGGGATTCAGCACAAAAACAGGATCGAACACATTGATGGCACGTGGAAATGAGGTCCTGTCATGGTAGAGTGGAACTTCCCGGACTTAGCACCTCGAGGGACCGGGCCAAAAGTGCCAACTTCGAGAAGTTGCCAAGTCCGAGAAGTTGGGAGTTCCCCGCAAGAGTGCCAACAAAAAAAAACAATTGAACAGTGAAGTGATTTATACAATTTATATACATTTATTAACACACAAGATATACGTACAATAACTTCTATTTAAAAACCTTAGCAAGATATACAATAGTGTTTATTTAAAATTAGCAAACTACGGACACGAATCTTCATTATGACATGTAACAATAATTTTATTCGCTCTCCTGACGAATGAAAAAAAAAGACATAAAATCCGTCGGGGGGGGGGGGGGGAAGAAGTCACGAATTTTTCTCGCAAATAATTGTTCATTTGTGTGATAAGCTGCACATAATCGGGCAGATTCTCTCGTTAGAAAAAAGTCTCTGAGCTTGTCCGTCATTTCAATTGCTTGTGTCGTTGTTATTGTCGGGGATGGTTCGTTTTCCGCATCGTCCTCATCATCGGTCATCATTCGCGGGCAGCGGGCAGTGACTGTCATGTCTTCCAATGATCAAAGGCTTTTCAAACTCGCCTTTCATGTTGACACAAAGCATCGCAGTCAGGTGTTCCTTCAATCGTTTTCCGCCCTTGCAGTCTGTGCCACGGATGCGGTGTTTCGTCTGGCAGAGCTCGGTAAAACAGTCCACTTTCGTCAAGGATCAAAATGTCTTTTGGATCGAACAATTCAATAATTCCGGGCAATCTTTCTTTCCACTGGCCAACAGTCTCTAATTTGACAGCAGCCCCTTCACCACTCAGAACGGCACACTTTATGTTGTGGCGAGTTTTAAACTTGTCCAACCAGCCCGTCGAGGCCTTGAAGTCAGGTAATCCTTGCGATTCAGCGGAGGCGAGTGCTTTCTCCCAGCTCATCGGTCCCGAGATCGGCACATTCGAAGCTCGCATCCTGCAGAACCACTCCCAAATAAAGTCATTTACAGGCTCGAAATGACAGATGTTGGCCAGTTTCTTCTTGCTCGGCTCATTCTCGTTGTTGGCTTGCATGAACTCTGCTTTTCGCTTTGGAATGTTCTGTACCATACCTCGGGCGATGCCGTACTGTTCCACCAGACTTCCTTGTTATCGACCATCGCTGTTCTTGATTAGTTCCACCTTCTCTGCCAGGGTCATTTTCTTGAACTGTTTGTGAGGCATGTTGCCAGCTGACTGGTTCGTCAAACCCATCGCACCTTTTTTATATCATTCTTTGAGTCCAAACATCAAACTTGTCGAACTGTCATGAAACCACGCCGACATTGTTCATTGGGCCCATCACCGTGAAAGTTTTCTCCACTGCCAAGTCCGACAAGCTGATTGGTAAATTGGGACCGGCTTTTGGGTGCCAAGTGCGAGAAACGAGAAGTGCTAAGTCCAGGAAGTTCTGTCAATAAGAAATTGCATTAGCTTCAGTCGGGACCGGCCAAAACCCGCCAAGTCGGAGAAGTTGCCAACTCCGAGAAGTGCCAACTATGGGAAGTTCCACTGTTCCACTTCTGTTTAAACTGGTGGTCCGCAACCCTGGACGAATCATCCGGCTGAATAATGTCTATGCGTGTCTTTAGCATTCGAGCAAACATCATTTCTGCGGGTGTGCGTCCAGTGGTTGTGTGAAAACGTGTCCTACATGTTAATAACAAACGTGATAACTTGGTTTGCAGAGAAGAACTGTAATTTGCCTTTTCGAGACCATTCTTGATCACCTGGATGCTCCAGCTCTTTCGGCCTGACCATTTTGGTCAGGTTTGAAGGGAGCACTGCGATAGTGCTTGACACGATTTCTTTTCAAGAAATCCTGAAACACAGCGCTGGTGAAACATGAGCCATTATCATTAACTACACAATCTGGCAAACCATGAGTGGCAAACATGGCACGTAAACTTTCAACCGTGATTTCGCTAGTACAGGATGATAAGGCTAAACATTCAATTTACTTTGAATGAGCATCGATAACAACCAAAAACATCTTCCCTAAGAATGGACCAGCGTAATCAATGTGAATTCGAGACCATGGTTTGGAAGGCCAAGACCATATGTGAGGCGGTGCCTCAGGTGAGTTCAGGGCAGTGGCCTGACACATGGAGCAATGGCGAACGTAGCTCTCCAGGTTTTCATCAATACCCGGCCACCAAAATGGCTCCTGGTAATTGACTTCATGGTTAAAATCCCTGGATGCGATTCATGCAGCTCATCACACACCTTGTTTTGACCTTTGGGCGGTACAATGATCCTGCTGCCACACAGCAGACAACCAGAATGTACAGACAACTCGTTTTTACGAGCAAGGTATGGCCTCAACTTGTGGAATTCATGGGGTACAGTTGACCACATGCCACTGATAACACATTGACCATAGAAAGGGTCAGGTCCACATTTGTCCATTGTTGTATTTGTTTGGAAGTGATTGGAGTATGAAGACAGTCAAACACATTCATTGCCGTAAAAATTTTGCCCGGTACAGGTACATAACCCATGTTAATTGGTAAGGGTAATCTCCTCAAAGCATCAGCACAGAAATTCTCACTGCCAGGACGATACCTTATGGAATAGTAATGGGCTGCTAACATCTCAGCCCAACGCTGAATGCGTGCAGAAGCCTGTGGGTTAATTCTCTTACTCTCATTGAACAGGGATTGCAATGATTTGTGGTCGGTTATAAGTTCAAATTGTCGACAGAAGAGATACTGATGCATCTTTGTTACCAAAAATACAGGCGAGAGCTTCTTTTTCAACCATGGAGAAGTTACGCTCCACTGCTGACAGTGCGTGATGCATAGGCTACAGGCCGTAGTATACAGTCATGACGTTGCTGTAAAACACAGCCAATGCTATAAGACGAGGTATCACAGTTGAGAACCAATGGTTTAGCAGTGTCGTAGTGCACCAATACTTCCGATCAACACAGCAACCGTTTTGCCTCAGCAAACGCCTTACTACACTGACTACACCATCGCCATCAACACCTTGACGAAGGAGTTTGTGGAGAGGGTCAAGGACGGTGCTCAGATTTAGAAGAAAGTTACAGTAATCGTTCAACATACCCAGGAAAGCTTTGAGCACGGTCGTGTTCGCAGGAGTCGGAGCATCATTGATAACTTCCGTCTTGGACGTGCGGGGCCTCATGCCATCAGCACTGACAATACGACTGAGAAATTCCACTTCGGGTAACATAAATCGACATTTGTCACGTTTCACCTGAACACCGGCTTCAACAAGTCGTTTGAGAACCGCCTCAAGGTTCCACAAACGTTCAGCATCATTGCCGCCGGTGATCAAAACATCATCTTGAAACACTACAACATTCGGAATTGCTTTCAGCAGATTCTCCATATTGCGTTGAAATATAGCAGCGGTTGATTTGATTCCAAAAGGCCAGCGGTTATAAACAAACAACCCCTTGTGAGTATTACAACATGTACACTTCTTGGAATCCTCATCAAGCAACATCTGAGTATAAGCAGATTCCAAATCAAGGTGGCTAAACTTCTTTCCACCAGAAAGCAGAGCGAACAAATCATCTGCCTTGGGCAGAGGAAAATGGTCCTGTTTGGAATACCTGTTGATTGTTGTTTTGTAATCACCACAAATCCGAACACTACCATCTGACTTTAATACAGGAACAATTGGACATGCCCAATCACTGAACTCAACAGGACTGACAACACCTTCCATCTGCAGGCGGTCGAGCTCTGCCTTGATCTTTGGACGCATCTTGTGAGGGACAGACCTCGCTTTACAAAATATTGGCTTCGCACTGTCATCCACATCGATTTTGGCTTTAACATCTTAAAAGGTGCTGACACCACCTCCAAACCATGAGGGGTATTTGTCAAGAATGGCATTGTGATTAACATCACAAGCCATCAATTTGATCACAAGCCAATCAAGTTTGATTAATTCAAGCCAATTACGCCCAAATAATGTTGGCCTATTTTGGTGTAAGTTCGCAACTTGGCATTCACCGGTCTGAGTTCTGGTCTCGCCGTCTCCTGGCGAAACAGCCTATCAAAAGTTTCAGAACTCATAAATGACTGGCTGGCCCGGTGTCCAGCTCCATCTCCACGGTAATGTCATTCGCCATGACACCCACCACGATGGGTTTGCTTTTATCTGACATAATGAGCAAATCATGCTGCTTTGAAGCAGGAGGTATTGCTTCACCACCGGTCACTGGCGTGGCCAAACCGATCATGT
>NC_140968.1:21711446-21746446 GCF_056783735.1 Eptatretus burgeri
TCATCATGGAACCCGAGTTGATTGCGACATCTACCATCTATTCACTCCAATATAAGCACAGGCTCAGTGCATGCACACCAGTGGTGTTCCCACAATCCAATGTGACAAAATGGCTGTTGTCAAAGAATCTCACTCACAGGTTCTATTAACAATTTATTTTAACAGCGTTGAATCACTTAAAAACATACATATGGAGTGAGGCACCCCATCAATGGTGGATACCTCTCTGATTAAGTGCCAACAAGTGCTCCTTTATACACATTCAAGCAAACAATGAAGCAATGAGATGATCTGAGCAAGAAAAGATAAGATCTGCTTGTGAAGCACAAACACCTTTTTAAACAAAGATGAAATCCAAAGCCAGCGACAGAAAACAGGCATTTTATAGGAGGTAAAATATATTTATTTTTTAATTATAAAAGCTATTTAATCATGTGACGAAATAGTTCTTGTCAATTTGATTAATACATAAAAAATCGTTAACTTGGAGAACACAAAGAAAATGAATGTTCCGAACAGGGTCCTTTCAATTATGGCATGTCACATGGGTTTTCATCAATATTGTGATATGGGTGGAATGTTTTCATTTTATCAAATTGGTTGCAACTTAAAATGTTTCAGCTGAGAGGTCCAAAAATTGTTTCACGAATGCAGAAAAGGGTGTGATTAATTCCCTTACATGATTTCACATTCCACACAGCTTCTAATGAGACGCATCCACTTCAATAAGCGCTAAACTTATTCTGATTTAAGTTTCAATACAACAATGCAAAAACTTGGAAATGTGAATTAATTGCTATATTAAATGAACAAGTTTAACAAAAAAAAATTCACAAAAAACAACATGCATTTTCCAAGAGCACCCAGGCTTCAAAGTTTGTCAAGAGAGAAACTTTCAATTCCACAGGCTTTTGTCAATATAATCAACACACTGCATTTGGACTTGCAATTTTTTTATGCTTTTGATTTGAAAAAGACTTCCACATTTACCCCTTTTGTCCTCATCAAGGACAATATGTGGCATATTAGATGCCAAAGTTTTCAAATTTAAAGTTTTCAAAATCAGGCAAGTTTTCAAATGAAATTGAATTTGGGAATAACTTTACCTGTTTCCAGAGCTTTCACCATCCTGAAAGGCAGATTTGGATTTGTTCGTCCTCCAGATAAAGCTGGGAGGAAAGGGCAGTTATATGACTGTGCCTGTCTTAGGTTGTCCCTGCAAGAGAGATCTTACCCGTCCTCGGCAGAAACAGCCATCTTCAACATATCCCAGACTATGCCTGTCTTAGGTTGTCTCTGAAAGAGAGATCTTACCCGTCTTTGGCAAAACCATCAATCTTTCCGAGGAAGGTGTCTGCTTCTGGTCACAGGAGGCATGCCCAATAACCCAAATATGGGTACTGAAGTATCATTTCTGTCTATTCGACCATCAATTTTGCATAGATCATCAAAATACAAATCTTCCATTTCAATTTGGCAAAACCCCTTGAAAGTCTCCTTCATCATCTCCAAGGCTATTTCAATTCTTGCAGACTTTGTAACCACCAACTAGGTCACAAATTTAATCATTCATTTTGTTAATAATATTAACAAGCATTTCACAATCACAGCAATGATTTACATCAATCCAATGAAAATAAATTGTTGTGTCTTTGCTCATCTCCCGAACATTCCTTTGAGCCAAGACCCAAACATCCATTCTTTGTTTATCGTCATGGCATTTTTTTTTTTTTGTATACCTTGGTCGAGGCTCGTATGAGAGCTAACACACAACTCACAGCAAGGAGGCATGAGACAAGAGGGGCGGGAGTGGAAGGGACAAAACAGTGGGGAACAGACACATTAGGTGAACTGTGGAAGGGAGAGGGATGGGGATGGGACGGGGAACATGGCGAAGAGAAGATGGACATTTCAGGGACTTTCAGGAAGGAAAGCAGGAGAAATGAAGGAAGTGTGCTTGGGTGGATTATCGGGGGTAGAAAAGATCGAGGATTTGGATGGGGGAAGATAAGAGGTGGTGGTGAACAGCTGTTTTGAAAGCCTGGAGGGAAGAATGGGAAAGAATAGAGTGAGGAAGTTTATTCCAAAGGCGGGAAAAAAGAGGAATGAAAGAGTGAAGATGAGCAGTGATTCGTGATTTTGGTAGTTTTACCAGAAGGGGGTTGTTGGCGGACCTTGAGCGCCCTGTGGAATGTGGTGGGGACAAATCACAGAGAGAGCAGGGGGGCAAGGCTGGAGAGGAGTCGGTAGAAGACAGAAAGACCACCGACCAACCTGCGGTGATTGAGTGAGAGGCCCAAAGACTCAGCTTCATTGCGGGAGATGCCGATGATCTTAAATGCCCTGGTTTCGACAGCGTGAAGCCGAGAAAGGTGGGAGGCAGGAGCACCAGCCCAGAGGGGAGAGCAGTACTCCATCAGGCTACGGACAAAAGCTTTGTAAGTGGTCAGGAGCTCAAGAGGGCCGAGGAAGGACTTAGCACGACGGAGGATTCCCAGTCGGCGACTGGCTTTTGAGGCGAGGTTGGAAATGTGACTTTCCCAGGAAAGGTCATGGCAGATAGTGAGACCTAGAAGCTTGAAAGAAAAGACTTCTTCCAGAGGATTGTTGAGAAAGTGGATGGGGGGGGTTTGTAAACGGTCCTTTCGAAGAGACATAGTGAGAGTGTGAGATTTGTCTGGATTGAAAGACATGTTCCACGTGTTGGACCAGTTTGTGATTTTATCCAGATCTGCAGTGAGTGAAGAAGCTGCTGCTTGCCGGTCTGAGGGATGACAGATGGTACGGCAGAGGGTGGAGTCGTCGGCAAAGAGAAATAGAGGATTTTCCAGAGAGTCCGAGAGATCATTGATGAAAACCAGAAAAAGAACAGGGCCCAGAACGCTACCTTGAGGAACTCCAGCCTGCACAGGAAGAGGGGATGAAAGAACTCCATTTAGGGCCACACGTTGACTGCGACAGGAGAGGAAGTCTGCGAGCCATGAGTGGAGATGGCCTTGAATACCATGGGAAGAGAGTTTGGTGAGTAGGGCAGGGTGCCAGACTGTGTCAAAAGCACGTGATATGTCCAGGGATACGGCTCGGATTTCCTGTCTGGCATTGAGGACCTCCATCCATTGATGGGAGAGCAGAAGCAGCATATCCAGGGTAGAGTGACCTGGTCTGAAACCAAATTGATGATTGGAAATCAAGCCATTGGAGAAGAGGAAGGATTTCATATCTGAGGCGATGATGGATTCCATCACCTTGCTGATGATTTTACATCCTCTGCCTTAACATTGGCAGCTGGATTATCAATTTGCTTTGAGTTACCAGGGATAAATGTGCAACATTCAGAACCAATAACTGCACAAGAAGCCTTTCATTATTTTTCATTTCTGATATTTCTTTGATAGTTTCCTCTCCAACAAATTTAAATCTTGAAGTAGCTTCAGTTGTCCATGTACACTGGATCTTTGTCTTTTTACGACCTTCTTTGTTGCAGAATATGCAGTCGGGCTTGAATGTCTCTCTGGCTCCATCTTCTGAGGATCTCCTTGAGCTACGTGATGAGCATGATGGTTCAGGATTCGATTCAATAGACTTGGCCAATCTGTTGAGGTTCATTGTTGAACACTGATGTGCTTGGTTCTCCTCAAACACAATGGGAACTAGTTCACGGTTGTCTTCCATCCTTGATGCAGAGCCTGGTGATTGCGCGAGTCGTTGGATTCGTATTCCGTGCAGACGTTTGTGTCTTGTCAGCATATATATTTCAGAGAAGAATGTGAAATGTTCAGACTTGGAAGCACTGAAGTGAAGCACACAATCTTCTTTCTTTTTCGACTTGAAGTCTTCACTGTTCCTGCGCTTTCCCTTCTTTGTAATCTCTAGTTGATCGATTACACTGAACAACAAAATTTTTTTACTGGAGATGTGTTAAGTGATTTAGACTAATTTGGGTACGCTGATTTCAAAAATCATAACCGTTTTGCTGTATCACGTCAGGATTTTCAGTAACAGAAATATTCCCATTGCCTAGAAGTCAGGATTTCAATGAAATTTACAAAAATTCATTTATTCATTTATTTCATCATGAATGCTTCAAAATTATAGAAATTACAGAAAAACTCCACTAGAATGTAATTAAAAATGCTTTAGGCATTTGGCTTTGCGTTTGTGCTGCTCTGTGTCAGTTTCACGATGCAGGAACCAGCAGAAATCGCCCATCATGTTCGGGTTGTGCCGCCCTTGGTAACGCGTCTCCATGAGTGAAATCTCTTGGTGGAATCGCTCGCCGTGCTCGTCCGAGACTGCTCCCAAGTTGTCAGGGAAGAAGTTCAGGTGCTGGTGTAGGAAATGGATTTTCAGGGACATCCTGGAGCCAAGTTTCCTGAAGGACTCCAGCAGCTGCTGCACTATTTCTTCATAGTTGTCCGCGCGCTCGTTCCCCAAGAAGTTGTCCGTCACAGCTTTGAAGCTCCTCCACGCTGCCAGCTCTTTGGGGTTTAGAGTTGTCGGAAAAGTTTCGTCCTTCATAATCTGTCGGATTTGCGGTCCAACAAAGACACCAGCCTTGATCTTGGCCTCCGACAAGGTGTTGCCAAACTTTTCCTTGAGGTATAAAAACCCACGCCCATTCGGATCCATTGCCCGTGCAAAACTTTTCATCAAGCTGAGCTTTATGTGGAGTGGTGGAAGGAAAACCTTGGCCGGGTCGACAAGGGCGACATGCTTCACGTTGTGTCGACCAGGTACATGCTCTTTTCGCTCTTCCCAATCTTTCTTCGTCCAGTGATTCTTGTCGTCTCTGCTATCCCAGAGACAAAGGAAGCACATGTATTTCGTGTAGCCTGACTGCAGCCCTAACAACAGCGCCACCACTTTCAAGTCTCCGCAGATGTGCCAGTTGAAGTCATTGTACTTGATGGAATCAAGCAGCTGCCGCATAGTCTCATAGGTCTCTGTCATGCCGAACGCGTGAGCCAGTGGGACTGATGGTTTCTCGTTGCCATTGTGGAGCAAAACAGCCTTCAAGCTGTTCTTCCCCGAGTCGATGAAGAGGCGCCAGTCTGCAGGATCGTGATCACACCCAAGTTCTTTCAACAGACCGTTGATGTCACTGCAGAATGTCATCGTGTCTTCCATCTCAAAGAACTCAGCCATGTCTCTGTGACGTGCTCTGAACAAGGATATCTTGGTGTTAGGTTCAAGTAGATTCCACTGCTGCAGCCTTGATCCAAGCAGCTCTGCCTTCGCCTTTGACAGCGAGAGATCTCTTACAAGATCATTTAAGTCTCCCTGGTTCAGAAGGTGTGATTCTTGAGTGTCGGGTTCAAAAGGTTCATCATCACCATCCTCTTCACCACTGCTTACAGCTATGTTCTGATCAGCTGGAGGTGTTGGAACGGGGTTCTCGTCATCATGAGGCACAGGTTTACGAGCAGAGACGCAGTCAGCGTACTTGATGTGACCTTTATTCTTCTTGTTGAAGCCGGCGATGCTTGTGCAGCAGAAATAACAATCATCATGATGATTCTGCGGCTCACGCCATATCATGGGCACCGCAAATGGCATGCTCGCGCGCTTGCCCACCAACCACTGAGTCAAGGTTGTGTGACAGCTTGTGCAGCAGATGTGTGGTGCCCAGCTCTGTTCTTGGTCCCCCACCTTACACCCGAAGTAGTGAAAGTAGGCGGCCTTCATTTTCACTGCTGTAGATATACTTCGCTGTTGATCTTTTTTGGTATACCGACCACAGACATAACAGAAGTTGTCAGGATGATTGGTACAGGAACGCCTACTCATCTTTATCTGAAAGAAAGAAATATAACACAAGTTAACAACAATTGTACGAAATAGACATGTTAAAGACATATGTAAATTTCATTGAAATCCTGACTTCTAGGCAAAGGGAATATTTCTGTTCCTGAAAATCCTGACGTGATACAGCAAAACGGTTATGATTTTTGAAACCAGCGTACCCAAATTAGTCTTAATCACTTTACACATCTCCAGTAAAAAAAATTTTTTGAAATTTGTTGTTCAGTGTTATTCAGCTTTGGAAGGTATCAGTCAATGTTATCGTTCAAGTCTTTTCATTTTAGAAGCAATGTGATTCTGCATCGCTACTTTCCATTTTGTTTTTGTCAGGTCAGGTTCGATCTGTGACCTGCTACAGGTACCATGTAAACCTGTACTAACCTATTCCATGGTCGGGTTGTCGGCGACTAAACCGTCTCCCCCACCAGGTTTTCTGGTGAGGGGAGGGTGTTTGGATATGGACACCCAGCAGGATTAAAAACAAAACCTGTCAAAGGGCGGAGGAGCTCCTTGTGAGCCAACGGCCATCCATATCTAGTGCCCAACTGTGTCTGCGGACGTCCTCCTGCAGTTGGGCTACTTCTTATTAGGAGGTTGGTGGCAGGATTTGCACTCCGGCCACCGTAAAACGCTTCATTCCACAAAACGCAAAAACGCAAAAACATCTGAAAACCCACTCCGTGGGAGTACCTCCTGTGCAGCTTCCCTTCGCAGGGCAGCTCACCGGATGACAGGATTGGGGCAAAGCCTTCGGGACCCCCAATCTTTGATAGGAGGGAAACCACGGGGTAACATCCCTGGGTCAGATTGCGGGAGAGTGTGTCGGAGTGGTGCTGAGGTGTCGTCCACCAGACGGCGGTCTCCTTGGGTTAACCTGAGGCGGTCCCTTCGGGTGGGTGCCTGGAATGTACTATCCCTAAGAGAGGATGATCACCTGTCTCTGTTATCATCTGAGCTCAAGTGTTTGGACATCGGGATTGCAGCTCTCTCTGAGGTTCGTAGACCGGATTGCGGCGAGATAATGGTGGGTGGTTACACCTACTATTGGTCTGGTCGCTCTGATGGTTACCATACCCAAGGAGTTGCTGTAGCTGTGTCCAATAAGCTGACCCCAATGATAATTGAGGTAACACCGGTCAACGAGCGTATTATGAGATTAAGGATTCGCCACTCCTTAGGTGTCATTTCCCTGGTCTCTATTTATGCTCCGACTGAGGCGAGTGATCTCACCATGAAGGACACATTCTACGCCACACTCGAGTCTGTGGTTGATCAGTGCCCCAGACGAGATACACTTCTAGTCTTGGGGGATTTCAATGCATCGACTGGAACTGATAGGGATGGTTATGAGGTGTGTGTTGGTCCCCATGGGTCAGGAACTATGAACCAGAATAGCACTAAGTTCCTTGACTTTGCAAGAAGTCATGGACTTAGAGTGGCTGGTTCATGGTTTCAGCGCCCGCAAGCTCATCGCTGGACTTGGTATTCCAACGCTGGCGGTGTGGCAAAGGAGATTGACCATGTCCTCATTGACGGTCGTTGGAGGATGATCCAGAACTGCAGGGTCTACCGGAGTGCTCAGTTCCTCAATACTGACCACAGGCTTGTTGTAGTCCTTCCACCAAGACCACCGTCCTTGATGTTGCCGGTGGATGTCTTGGAGCTCACCGCAGGGCAAAGAAGAATTTTGTCTCTCAAGGGACACTGGATACCATTGACCAGAGTCGCAGGGCCAGGCTGAATGGCAGAGCTGAGCTGTTCAGGGAGCTGAGGCGTAAAACTGTACGTGCACTGAGGGTGGACAAGGAGGCCTATGTGCGAGGAATCTGTGAGGGGGTAGAGCATCACCTGTGGACAGGTGATTCTCGTCCCGCTTACAGGGGAATTCGCGCATTACGTTCATCCAAGCCCATCCCTCGGAGCACTGCAGTTCGAGCAGAGAGTGGTAGGCTCTTGACAGAGGAGTCTGAAGTGAAGGCCCGCTGGGCCGGTTACTTTGAGCGGTTGTACCAGCCCGATCCCCCAGCTGTCGAGTTGGACGTCAAGGGTGTTACAATCCCTGTTGCTGACCCTCGAATCAACTGTGGTCCACCATCGCTTGTGGAAACACGGGCTTCGGTGAACCAGTTGAAACGGGGCAAAGCTCCATGGATCTGTGGCATCCATGCCGAACTTCTCAAGGCTGGTGGAAATGCTGCACTCGTGTCGTTGCATGCAGTTTTGTGCTCTGCCTGGAACACAGGCATCATCCCAACTGACTGGAAGAGGGGCCTTGTTGTCCCTCTCTGGAAAGGGAAGGGTGATCGCCAAGACTGCAACAACTACCGAGGGGTGACGCTGCTCTCAGTGCCGGGCAAGGTCTTTGCTCGTCTAATTCTTGATAGGGTTCGCCACCATCTGCTTGAGCACCAGCGTCCAGAGCAGTCAGGCTTTACACCTAAGAGGTCAACGATTGACCGTATCCTTGCACTTCGTGTCCTCACCAAACGCAGACGAGAGTTTCGGCAGGGGCTGCTTGCAGCCTATGTTGATCTCTGTAAAGCGTTCGATTCAGTGAATCGGGATGTCCTCTGGAGGATTCTTGGTCTTCGTGGGGTGCCACCGAAACTGATCGATCTGATGTCTGAACTCTACTCTGGTACTGAGAGTGCTGTGAAGTGTGGTGGTACCATCTCTGACTTATTTCCAGTTGTTACTGGAGTTCGTCAGGGATGTGTACTTGCCCCCACACTTTTCAGCACTTGTATGGACTGGATTTTAGGGAGGATGTCGGAGAGATCAAGTTGCGGTGCATCGTTTGGCAATGTCAAGATCTCGGACCTTGATTTTGCAGATGATGCAGTCATCTTTGCGGAGACTTTAGACATCCTCTTGGGGGCCCTCGAGGTGCTGAATGAGGAGTCGGAGCCGTTGGGATTACGGATTTCTTGGGTCAAAACTAAGATCCAGGCTTTCGGTGACATCTTGGATGCTGCTGTCCTGTCTGTGTCTGTTTGTGGTGAGGATGTTGAGGTCGTGGATAGATTCACTTACCTTGGCAGTGATATTCATGTCTCCGCAGGTTGTGAGCCGGAGGTCAATAGACGTCTGGGTCGGGCCTGGGGAGTCATGGATTCACTGGATCATGGGGTGTGGCGCTGCCGGTACCTGTGCGGGAGGACGAAAGTCCGAGTCTTCAGGTCCTTGGTAATTCCAGTCTTGCTCTATGGGTGCGAGACTTGGACTTTGACCAAGGATCTGAGACGGAGACTTAATTCCTTTGGTACCAGGTCTCTTCGAAGAATCCTTGGCTATCGCTGGTCGGATTTTGTGTCCAACGAGCGGTTGCTGAGAGAGACTCGGATGAGATTTGTTCCCTGCATAGTCCGTGAGCGTCAGCTGCGGCTGTATGGACATGTGGCTCGTTTTCCTGACGCTGATCCTGCTCACCAGATTCTCTCAGCGAGGGAGTCTCATGAGTGGAGGAGGCCAGTGGGCCGACCACGTGCCTCATGGTTGCAGCAGGTTGACCATCATCTCAAGGAGATGGGGATGGGCCTGGCATCTGCCTGGGGGATGGCCAGACGGAGGCCCCTGGAGTACCGGCGGAAAGTGGACGCAGCGACGCGCTGTTCTGGCACATGCTCCCATACCTGACCTGACTTTCCATGTCGCAACCATTTTAGCATTAATATCAAGCAGTTCCAAAGCAGCCTCCAAATTAGTGAGTTCACAAGCCACCTTCCAATCGCCATACAAAAACAAAATGATCATGAAGAATCTTTCAGTCTTGGTAATGGCTCTTTCACTCTGGCTTGGGCTTGAAGAATGGGTGAGCAACCACCACAGTTTAAATATCAAGAATCCATCTATTTAATTGGAAACCTTGGATCATCTTACTTAAATTTAGGCCAGTACCAATTACTAAAGTTTTGTCATTGGATGCAGTTCCGAGTAATGTTCGTTGTTTTCATAACTGCTGTCTGATCCAGCTATTTTCCTTCAATCCCTTTATTATAGTTAGCATTATTATCATGCTGATTTTCTCATTGCATCTATCTTATGGAATATACACACCACTCATTCCATTTAAAAAATACTGCTAATCGTGGTATTCCACTCTTCATTGAATCAGTTACGTGAGTACACACCAAACAACGATTTTTATTCAAAGTTTTAGCATGTTTTAGAGATATAGCCAAGTAAGTGTTAATTCTATGTATCTCATATGGATGTGAATAGGCCTTTATTCTTTCTGCCAAATCCCTTTTACTTCTACTCTTTGGTCGTTCTTCTTCATATGTAAACGCCCTTTTATATATTTGTATGTGATTGAGAACTTGGTGAGTTTGTGCGGTGTGTAAAAACACTTTCTTGATGCATCTACATGCAAGCATTAGAATGAGTATCATTCGTTGGTCCTATTGACCATGTGAGTACCCAACATCTCCATCTTAACAACATTTCCAATTAATTTTCATCATTCCATTTTATCACTTTACATGATATCGAATGTGGAACATGCATGCAAATCCAATAACTACTTTTTGTTCCACGTTCCTGGTATATTGTAGCGAGATGGCTAAGTCTGCATTTATTCGATGTGTCTTCATTCCATGCAAGCCATCTAGATGAGAATGTGCTCTCTCCTGAGCAGCTAATTGTCTTTTACATCTCCAATGATGTAAGCAGAGGTGTCGATTGGTTTGCGGGCGCCAGCAGTGATCACTATTTTCGTTGTTGTGTGTCTGTGTGTGACTCTCCAGAGCATAGCTCCATGACGTTTGATGCGATCTTGATGAAACTTGGACACAAGCTAGATATCATGGTCAAGTTGTGTCTTTTTGTATGAGGGCGTTCCACGCCCCTTGTGGGTGGAGCCACGCCTACTTGAACTTTTTATTTATTTTCTCGCAATTTCATTTCCAAGAAGCTGTGCGTAATGTCCATAAGTACAACATATAAAAAAATCCGATTTGATTTGGTCAATTTTGATGGAAGAGATCGGTTTTTGCGGTCGGGTTTCCTCAAAATTTCCACGAACTCAATTGGACCTATCGTGGCATTGTTCAATAATGCCCGCGTACCATTGTCGCCTCCCGGCTTGTCCATTTTAAAATTTATAGTATATTTATAAATATACAATTTTCCCAGTCCTGTTAGCATGGAATTAATATGGAATTATGCTGCCAGATCATGGCACCACAGCCAAAAGGAAGTCGTCACAACAACTGCAAAACAAGTTCATAGTTCTTTGTTGTACTTTCCTTTGCTGCCGTGATCTTTCTTGCACTGGGAGGGGTGGATCGATGTGGCTCGGCCTTTCAATGCTGTGTGGGTGGCCAGAAAAACATGGTGGAGTCCTGTCCACCTTGGCAGGAGAGCACCCCCTCTCCTCGCTCTTTGTGAGGTTTTATCAAAACAAAGTCTCCAGGCTGGAAACTGCAGCAATCAGCAACAGCTGGCTCCAGCAATGCTTCCTTCACCTGGGAAAAACTTTGACCGAATTTGTTAGAGCAATATAGAATGCAAACATGGTATCATCGATCTGGTGGAGATCCATCTCCTCCATCGTTAATGCGGGTGGTTGGGGAAATGGAAATGTTTTCCCTGGAAGGCTCAATTGCGTTTACCACTTGACACAAAAAGTGAGTCTCGTTATCCCTTGAGAGTTTGCGAGGTATGCCAAATCTGCATATGAAGTCTCTCATTAATAGTTTAGCCACTGTGCTAGTATCTATCTGTCCACATGGGTACACCTCAACCCATCTAGAAAAAAAACATATCCACGACCATGAGGATAAACTCATACCCACAACATTTTGGCATCTGCATGAAATTGATTTTAATATATATATATTATATATATATATATATATATATATATATATATATATATATACATACATATATATATATACATACATACATACAAACGGAACCCAAGGTGAAGGTTGTGCCACTGGAACAATCTGAGGTCCTTTTGCAGGATTGCGTCCTTAACAAATTTGGCACATCCCACAATATTGTTCTGAAATTGGGGTAAAACTTGAGCTCGCAATTTTGTAGAAGAGATGAAAAAAAAATAAACCACAGACCTGCGTGTGATCTGAAAGCAACAAATCCAATGTTACGGCCTCATCACAGGAAATATCAATGCTTTTGAGCTTGAGATTCCACAACACCCAGGAGAGACAGATGTGATGTTGTGGCAACACCTCATAAGTGAGAGGGCAGTCTCCATTGAGCAACAGACAAAGGCCCTGTAAACTGAGTGGCTCTGAATCTCCAAGGAAACACTTGCATCGACAGAGGATGCCCAGTATGTGGTTGGCTTTGGAAGCCAGCTTTGCTTCATGGTCAACCCAGGAGAGGACATGGTTGATAGTGAGGGTTCGATGCTCCAATGACAGAAATCCTTCCGGTGGCTGACCATGGTAATAGATACAAGTTGGTTTGCTTGATACTTCTGGAGTGATGGTGTGAGGCATATTTTCCAGGATTGAAGGAAATATTCCATTTTTAAGACCAACATCGAATCAATTCCAGATTGGTAGAGTGGCGCAGCTGCACTCTTATTTTGGTTGGTGGGCCATGGTCCTGCCCGATACATATCTCAGTCTTTATCATGTGAATATATATATAAATAGGGGATGTGATTTTTCGTGGAAATCCGATTTTTTAAAACATTTTATAAAATCCGATTTTTTTCACAGTTAAATTTCCACGTCCGATCCTAAATCATATTTCGTTTCCGTTTATAACTGAATTTTCGAATAACCCCAACATCTGAAGAAACGCCATCTTTCATTGGACCAGAATGTCCCACTGAGCCAATCAAACGTCGCCTTACCGAAAATAGCAGATATCAAAATGGCGATCGTCAAGAGGAAAGATGTTGCTCAAATCAAGGAAATTGATAAGGGAATAAAGAATAAGTTTTGTCGGGAATGGATGGAGAAAGAAGCCGTTACTCTTGTTAACAAGAAGTCTGTTAACACACTTTATGGCGACTCTCAGAAAATTAGACAAGCCCAGAAAACGTTGTGCATGTGGTGCGACGATACGATCGACTTTGGCAGCCGAGGTTACAAAGCATTACACAATCATTCATCTTCCAAAAAGCACATATGGCAATGAGAATCACGGAAGACAAACGATTCAATTGCTGGGTCATTCGTTGCCCCTCTGAAGAAGGTGACATCATGCGGACTAAATCCTGCCTCTGCGATCGACTCGACCATCGAAAGAAAGGATCCCCGATGACTTGCACTGCCAGTAGCAGACTGCATCGTTAATGTGGAGGGACGTGAAGAAAATGTGTGATATTTTGCATGATATGCAAAACTTTGAAGAAGGACGCTAAATTATTATATAATGGACTTTAAATTAAGGATGACTGGTACGTTTTGTGACTTTACATGAACAGCACAATCTCTCTTGAATAACAAGAAAAAAAAAATCAGAAAATATTTATCAACTCCATTGTGACTGATAATAATCAACATGATTTGTCAGTATTGATTCGAGTTACAAAAAAAAATTAAAGACAAAATATTTCTCAACTTTCTGCACAAGGATTTAGTTTTCTTTTGTGTTGCTTATTTTTCTTGTAATTAAGTTTTTTGATCGTTTTTCAGTCCAAAAATATTTGATGATGTGAAGCATGGGAATGATGGCAGAAAGGTTAACCATCTATTACCGGTACTTGAGTTAATTTCACGAAATGTAGCCACGGGTAACACCTCAGATTTATTTTTTAAACTGTTATTTCAAGTGTTACGGTCTGTGACCTTCTTCCTCTTCTTCTCTCCCCACCCCCGAGTCAGACCCACTTGTTCCGCCCACGGGTACAAAGCATGTGATTTGGCTGTGGGGCAAGAGGAGGGAATCAGGAAGTTGATGCAGGAGGAAAGGGTGGCAGTGTAGTTATCAGAAGGTTGTGTTTGGTCGAACCCTTCCGACTGTTGGGGATCACTGTTGGGGACTGCCTGGGGCCCAATGTTGGGGGCTGCCTGGGGCCCACTGTTGGGGGCTGCCTGGGGCCCACTGTTGGGGGCTGCCTGGGGCCCACTGTTGGGGGCTGCCTGGGGCCCACTGTTGGGGGCTGCCTGGGGCCCACTGTTGGGGCCTGCATGAGGCCGACTGGGAGGCTGCCCTCTCTCTTCTTTGCTGGGTCATCCAGCTGCCCTCTCCACATGTTGGCTTGGTGTGCTGCAGGTCGTAACAAATGCAATGCTGCTTGGTGTTTTGGTGGATAATTCAATACCGTTTTCAATGACACCAAGGCTTATTGAACTCACCAAGGAAATGGCAAGAGATCCTAACGCACTGAATGGACTGTCCATGGACCAGACCAGTGCATCATACAAAATGAAATATGGACTGTCTGCTGCAATGGAGGGGGACACAATCTGGATTCTAAGGTCCATTCACCTCTCCCTGAATATGGATGAATCTTCGAGTAACAATCTTAAAAAGGTTATTTACATCCTCGTCAGTTTCTATTCACCTGTTCAACAAACCTCGATGATGCACCACTTCACCTCTATGAGCTTGATAAAAAGCTTTTGAAGGAAAGCAGCCCTCCTTTTGTCGTCTTTTTTATTTAAAATAATTGGTTCACGAGCACCATCCAGAGTGACCACTATATTCGTTATGTCTGTGTGCCTGTCTGTCTGTTGGGTTGTCGATCTAGTCTACCCTTATTATCAGTATTTCTGTCGATATGTTTGTCTGTCTGTCTGCATGTATGTCTTTTCGGTCCAGTGCTCCGTTAATACAATGGCGATTTCGATGAAACTTGGTTGGTAGGTTCATACCATGACCTAGTTGTGTGCAAATGAGAACCGTTGCTGTGGACCCATCCGTCAACTTGGTCAAAAATTATCACATTGTCTCATCCTTGACTTCTGAAACGATCTACATCGTCAAATACCGCTCGTGAACCATTGTCGTCTTCAGACTTGTATTTATTATATTAAAAGTGAAAGCCTTTTCGCTAAATGAAATGAAATAAAAACAAAAATAAGAAAATAAAAACAACACAGCCTGTTGGTCATATTCGCACAAGGTCACATTTGGGGAAGTAGTATGCTCATTGGTCTGGTGCGTGACCTTTGACCTACTGGTTTGATTTGTTGTCAGAACGTCAAGATAAGTGCGAGCATAACATCCAGTGAGCACGAGCAAGTCAGATGGCGCTTGGCGCCAAAATGTTTCAATAAGAGCAAGCAACTCTCAGCCTGCACTTCAAACAGAAATGTATACAAGAAAATGGCTGCATGGTCCTGCTTCTTCAAGGCCTCCTCCAGCTCCACCAACAGAAGAGGGAACAAATGTGGCCAGCACGGCCACCTCTGAAGAGCAAGAGCCTCCTTCTGCAAGCAGCCATGATGCACCTGCTGGCGTAAGCACAAGCTGTGGAAGACAACCCATAGTCATAGATGACCTTGGGACTGACCAGCCCAACCAAATCGTCTTACAACAGTACCCTGCCAGCATTTTCAGTGGAAGGAAGCATTCATTTGTCTCCTCTTGGTATCACAACCGAGACCGGCTTGAATACAGTGTCAAGGCCGATGCAGCATTTTGTTTTTGCTGTCGGCTGTCTCGTGCCACTCGGAGGTCTCAGACACTGGATACCTTTGTGAGTGTGGGCTTACATAACTGGAAAAATGCTGTGGAGAGAAATCGGGGATTTCATAAACACGAATCTTCAAAGGAGCATATCTCTTGCTACACACTGTGGACGGAGCGGGAGAGGCATGTCAACACTGGAAAGGAGATTTCAACACTTGTCAACTGTGTCAGTCATTCTAAAATCCTTCAATGACAGAACATCTCTTTTGACTGAGATTGACTCTGTGCTGGCCTCTGGCGCAGAGATACGAATGGAAGCTGTGGGCCTGCTGCACGAGATGACCGAGCCCAATTTCTCATTCATTGCCAATTTAGTGCACACAGTTCTTGCCCTGTTGGACCCACCAAATAAGCTTTGACAGAGAGAGGACACTGACTTGATGACAGGTTTAAATATGGCTAATGCAACAGCTTGTGTGCGGAAACTCCGTTGTGACGAGGAGTTTAATAAGATGTGGGACATCACTGAGACCCGCGGTCCCCAAACGGAGACGCAAAGCGAACACGAATATGGATGAGTATGTCGTTATGGGAACGACAGGACACAGGGATGATGACGAAAAAACAGAACTTCAGAGACTGTTCTGCAACACTAATTATTCAGTTCTTGGAGAGATGGATCACAGATTCAGAGAGTGCAACTCACAGTTGGTGAGTGCACTTGTTGCACTGAATCCAGAAAGCGACACATTTCTTGATGTAAAGGTTGTGAAGCATATTCTGGACCTGTCACGATCGCCTAGAATTGAGACAGAGTACAAAGTTGCTAAACAGGTTTTCAGCTCACAAAACAATCACAGCCAATCGATGGGGATTGGCCTTTCCAACATATCATCTCAAAGCACCACACACATCTGATTGGAATGCCCAGTGTACTGACTGCTTTCAAACATGCCTAACATTTGGCGCCTCCACAGCAATGTGCGAGGATTCATTCTCCACTCTGAGAAATGTATTTTCAGACCACAGACGCGCAATGCTCCACAAAAGAAAGACCCAGTTGGTTCAGCTGGTGTTTGAGATGGACTTAACCCGAAAATGCACAACTGAGTGGAAGGACACCATTCCGAGGAGGTTCAGCACCAAAACTCGCCGCCTGCAACTCTTCTGAAGGTACGCCATGTCCTTAATTCACTTTATGATGCCAGCCTTGGCACTCCGGCCACCCCCTCGCAGCCTCGGCTCCCATGACAGTTCGTGAGGGAAAAACCAAAGGGGCGAAAGTGCCAAGAACCAGCAGCGTGACCTCGAGGAACAGTGTCCGGCGCCCGTTGAAAAAGTGTCCGCAAATGACAAATTAAAGTTATTGTTAAAGACAGCCTCCCAAAACGTTCCGAGGTTCGCTCTTTTATAAGGCCTGCCTGGAAGCTTCCAGAATATTCGCGTCATTTGGCGGGGCCTGCACGCAGATTGGCGTTCCGCCTCCCAAGTCCAGACCATAACCTGGAGCTAAACAAAGATCGTGTCTTTTACACTGTGTCTGAGAGTTGGGGATCCTGTGGTCAGGTGTACCGGATACACTTTTTGAATTGAGCCAGAAGCATCCTCGACTCTGCAAATCGCTCTGAAAATTCATCAAGGAAACGGGGCGAACAGTATGAAGTCCCGAGCATTTTTTATTTTATTTTTTGCAGGGGGATTGGGGCATGCTGTTTACAGAGCCTCGTGACTCCAATAACACCAGCAAACACAAAAAGAAAATGAAGAAGAGCAAGAAGCGGAAAAAGATGTGGAAAAAAAGAAAAGAGGAGGCTGACGTCACGACAATGCAGGACGTCACAATAAAAGTGACGTGGTAATTGGTTTCTGTGAATGAGCAGTCTCTTCCAAGTGGACATCCGGCCGTGCTGGACGTGTTTTCGTCGCTAAAAGGTTTCCATTGAAGATTTTTCTGTGGATTTTATTTTTAGCTTCCCAAGATGCGTCTGTTTCGAAAGAAAACGCAACGAAGGTTCCTCACATGGGTTTTCACATCATTTCGTGTAATTTTATCTTTTCACGTTGAATGGAGCCCGAATAAGAAATGTCACTCTTCTTCCTCGCTGTTCGTGTTTTCCCTTCTTCTGTCGAACGAGACGTGAGTGACAAACGTGGAGCGGTGTGAATCCTTCCTGAAGGAAGTGTGAGTGTTGATTTCAGAGGAATGTTCTTTTTCAGGGAAGTAAAGATGAATGAGATTCCTGGTTTGGAAGATTTCCTTCTGAACGAGTCTCCCCAAGTGGACCAGTCATCACCACAAACGATGACAAAGAATCCTTCCTTTTGGAAACGTCTGAAGTAAATAATTATCTTTTCCTCTTCCTCACTTTGTTTAAACTTGTTCTTGGATGTAATCTCCCTCAAGAAATGTACAACAAATTGACTTTTGAATCTTTTTCTACCAAGGAATAAGTGCGGCAGGCGTGGGAAGAAAGGGAATGGTTGTGGTGATGTTCAACGTGATGTGTAAAATATATAAAAAAAATCCTTTGGGAATGTGGTGACATGAAACTTACGAATAATAGAAAGGGTATCCCTTTTGAAAGGAAATGGAAGATAACCCTGTTGTGTCTCGATCACACTTTGTTCCTCAAATATTTCATGTGTCAGAGGTTATCGGTTTAAGTGCTGGGGGATTGCTTTGAGGTACAGTGGGACCCGCTTAATAGAATCACGGTTAATAGAATCACCCGTATTATAGAATTAAAAGTTGAGACCGATTCCATTGTATCTAAATGTACACAATTTTCCCGTTTATTAGAATCAAAAACCCGCTTAATAGAATCAGCTGCTGGCCATCCACTTCGACAGTTCAGCGCCTACTGGCCGCACAGTTCCAACTTTTGCCACCAGGCGGCTGACGTCACGCTAAAAATAACGCTATGCCACTACAGTGATTTCGGTAGTCATTGTACAGATAGGCAGACGGCTGACAGCTGCAGTCTAAGCACTAGGCGTGCCGTCATTTCCACGATGGACAGAAAACGAAAGCGGACGGATCGTTCAAACATTGATAAAGCACAAATCCTGAGGGACTATGACGCTTTGCCCAGAATGAGCCAACGAGAAGCTGCAGACAAGTTGGAAATTAACCAGCCGATCCTATGCAAGATTCTGAAAGATCGAGAGGCCATTCTGAAAGGTCAAGTGGATTAGTCTTCTTCTCAGAAACGCAAGCGAAGCGGCAACGCACCCGATGTCGAATCAGCAATGGTCAAGTGGATTCAAACTTCTCGAGAAAAGGAAGCACCGCTTTCTGGACCTCTGATGCGGGAGAAAGTGGCTCAGTTCGCGGAAAAGTTCAACAACAAGAAGTTCAGTGCGACAAACGGCTGGATTGACAGGTTCAAGAAAAGACATGGAATCGTCCACAAGAAACTTCACGGAGAGGCAGCGGCGGCTGACGTAGGAGGGAAACAACAATGGCTGGACCACGTGTTTCCGGATCTCGTAGAAGGCTTCACGGCTGATGAGATCTGGAATGCTGACGAAACCGGGTTGTATTTTCGGGCCTTACCAGACGGAACGTTCCTCTTCAAGGGAGATCAGCACTGCGGTGGGAAAAAGCCAAAGGAAAGAATCACGGTGCTTTTTTGCTGCTCGATGACTGGTGCTAAGCGTCCTCCTTTCGGTATTGGTAAAAGCAAGAATCCACGGTGTTTCAAAGGCCTCAAAACAATTCCAGTTCGCTACAGAGCCAATTCCTCCGCATGGATGACAGGTTTCCTCTTCACTGAATGGCTCGATGAGTGGAATCGCGAGCTTCGGCGTCATGACCAGAAAGCGTTGCTTCTCATCGACAACTGTCCGGCACATCCCCAATCACTTCAACTGTCGAACATTACTGTGGCATTTCTCCCGCCGAACACAACCTCTGTTCTTCAACCGTTAGATCAGGGAATTATCCGTTCATTCAAAGCTCATTACCGCCGTGCCATGCTACGTAAAGTGCTCACTGAGATTGACAACGAGGATGGAGCAATGACAGCGAGTGACTTGGCGAAAAAGATAACGATCCTCGACGCTATGCTGTTTACGGACGCAGCATGGAATGATGTGAACACTACCGGCATAGTGAACTGCTGGCGCAAAGGAGGAATTTTCATCGGAGCGGCAAGCGAAGGCGAAAGGGTCGAGAGCAATGACGACGACGAGTTAGCCAACCCTCTTCAAATGGATCCCGACCAATGGCAGGACTTCGTCAACATGGACGCCACTCTCCAAACCACAGACGATGATGTCACAGACGAAGCCATCGTTTCGGCAGTCCAACGCGAAATGGGAATTGCTACTGACGCAGACTATGACGCCGACACTAAAGTGGAGGAAGAGGAGGAAGAGGAGATCTCTGTCCCGACCATCAAGGAAATGATGTCTGCAGCTAAGACGATCAGGCTTGGTTTGCTATCACATGGGTTCAGTGACATGGCCTTCCTGCGCAAACTTGACAAGGAGGTCACCGCAATTGCCACAGACTCGTTAAAGCAGGCAACAATCGACAATTTTTTCATTACAGAGTAGGCTCATCGACAAACCTATGTTGTTTTGCTTTGAAAAGTACATATGTACTGTACGTGTAATTGTTTTATTTTCAGTAGTAAGTTACATTGTTTTGAGCAAGTGTGTCATATAAATCAAACTAAATGCTGAGTATTTGTCTCCGTATGTGTACTCGACATTTGATCCGCTTGATACTCCACAACTCTGGTGAACTCGGATATTAGAATCACCCGCTTATTAGAATTAAATATGTCCGGCCCAAAGTGATTCTATTAAGCGGGTCCCACTGTACTTGCACTCAGTTGTTTAACCTGGGTTGGAAGCCTGATCCAGATATTAATGGTCATCCTGGTGTTTAAACGTGTTTGGGATATATCTACTTCAACAAATTTTCAAGAAATTGACTTTTCAATATTTTTCAACCAAGGAATAAGTGCTGCAGACGTAAGAAGAAGAGGAAGGCTTGTGGCGAGGTTGAACACAACGTGTAAGAAAGAGAAAATATCCTTCAGAATATTACATGAAACGTCCTCTTAAAAACAAATCCTTTTCTTATGTAATGAGGAAACTGAAGCTCACCCTATTGTATCTCTGGTCATTTTCCAGCTGCTTCGAAGTCAGCTATCATCACCTTGGTCAGCTAACCTGACTGCTTCCATACATTGGAAGAAAAATCACTTCCACGACGCTGTGTTTGATGCTTTGGTTTGAACCTGCACTTAAAATGAATGAAATTAAACATTTTGAATAATTCACACTCAGATTTCAACATCACCGGATTGCACATTAAAAGTTGTTTAAACTTTCTTTTATAAGAAGGTGATTATTTGTCATTCCGGATACCACAAGGTGGTGCGAAACGATACACATTTACATCGAGAGAATTGGGGTCTTCCCAATACTTTTTTCGTACTTTTTTCGCCTTTCAAGTACTTTTTTCGCCTTTTCGAAGCATATACACAGTACACATATACAATATTTCCTTTTTATCATATAAATAACAGCCCGAGGACTGATCCCTGGGGTACCCCCATTACTTGCATCTTTCCAGGCAGACATCCTCTCATTCACAACCACTCTTGGGTTCCTTTGACTCACCCAGTTTGTTGTAAGTTTAAACTTCTGAAAGTGTAAATCCACATCCTCTGCATTTCCCTCATCCACCCACTCATCACCTCAGGGATCATGTCGAAGTCAGCATGCATTAATGTGGAGGATTCCGAGAAGTGAATATTTTAAATTTTCATTTTGATGAAAAGCAACAAAGTTTCGACCTCCCATTTAAGCACTTGTCTGTTGAGGCTCAAATGAAGCTTCTTCTTCTTTCGGATACCGTACATGACAGTGGATAGCATCATTTGGTTGGGTCAGAGTTGTGCAGCTGATGGAGCGCTCCTGTTGGTTGGAGGGTCCTGAACATGCTTATAAATTACCAACATATACAGGAGCTGTTCTTTGCCTTCATCATCACCTTCTTTCCCCTTAAAATATCTTTGAGAATTCAGCGAACAGGATAAGCACACTACCAAGATATTGACCCAGATCATAATTGTAGTTTTTGATGAGTATCGTCGCTGCACCCTGGATCTCTTCAAGACTGAGTCTTTCGAGTTGGCCAAAGAAACGAAATTGAGAACAGATTAGCTCAGAAGCAGAAAGCAGTTGTGCAAGAGAGCTGAGAAATTTATCCATTACCGGCGTGTAACTCTCAGCATGAAACTTCTGCAAAGGAGAGAGTTCTGCTTCGAGCGTGAGACCATAATCTCATGGATTCAGCCGCACATTGCGTCGACACTGGCAAGCCTGCACATCTTCTGTTGTGCCAGATTTTTCTGCTTGCTGCCACTCAAACTCATTAAAGCACTCACTTTTTAACTCGGCAAAAGTTTTCAATGACTTCATAGTTGCCACTGAAACGGTTCAGATCTCGTTTGGGATCCAGTAGCTTTTGACTTGAACCATTGATCCTGTCTGGAAGCTCATTTTAAAAGACTGAATGAAAACACGTTACCAGCTTACACATGCATTCACATAAGCCATTTACCTCGCAACGTATGTTGGACATTTCATCTGGGTTGTCAGCAATTTTGGCCAGTGCGTATCGGATTTGAGGATAGTCCTGTTTGAATGCTTTAGTGGTGACAGCTCTGCATGACCAGCATGTTGTAGTGACCCTTTTAGCTACGCATACATGACTGTCAGCTTACTTGTGCAAATCCATTGGTATTTCGTCACGACGTGTGGATGCAGAGAAAAATACAATTCTCCTCGAGAACATCAAGGAAACCCTCAGCAGCTACATTTCCACCCATGTTCAGTGAGTGCCCTGCACAAGGTATCGATATCGCCAGGTTATTCTCCGCCGCCTCCTTGGCTTGGAAGCCATTGTACCTTCCGCTCATGGCTGAAGCATTGTCACATGACTTTCCACAATAATTTTTTATATCGATCTCGTGTATATTTAGGAATTCCAACAAGCCAATGAAATCGTCAGGACTGTTTTTTTGCAATCTTCCATTTTTCAGCGCTGTTCCGGAAGACACAATAAGCCTTGTGCTGATCTGTACCGCTGTTCATTCTGTACGCTTCTGCAAGAAAAAGTTACTGAAATATCAGTTACATCAGTGAGAGTCGCAAAGAGAGGGACGATGCAACGCATCAAACTTTCTTGAGGAATATCCACAATCATCGGATATGCAAGTCGTCCGAACATAATTTAAATTGGGGGTGGGGGTGGGGGGTAAGTGTCGCAGTGCTGAAAGCACAATCCTTTTTTGAAAACAGTTTTGTGGAGGCCCCTGGGCAACTGCACAGTCTGCCTGCCCTAAATACGGCAATGGCCAGCGGATAGGATGCTGGTTTCATGTCCATCTGAAGGAAGACACATTGATGAATTGTTTTGTGTGTGAAACACCAGAATTACAGTTTGGAGATGGGCTGGGATACACAGCATCTTTTACACAGTGTGTGAGAGTTGGGGGTCCCCTGGTCAGGCGTACCAGATACACTTTGTTAAATGAGCCAGCAACACACCCTCGATTCTGCAAATCGGTCTAAAATATCATGAAGGAAACGGGGCGAACAGTATAAAGTTCCGAGCATTTTTTATTTTATGTTTTTGTCGGGGGATTGGGGCGTGCTGTTTATGCAGCCTCGTGTCTCCCATAACACCAGCAAACACAAAAAGAAAAAATTACCCCCGTGTGGGGGTGATGGTCATCTCTATAATACCACAAGTTCTCAATGTTCAGTTCAGGTAACCGCGAAACAGTCCAAACTAACCGTTTAGATTGAAATAGTTCACAGAGATACACTAGGATAATACTACTGATGACCTAATTAATGAATATGTATTGTTCATTTAGTACCAGGATTAACACATCAGAATCACCAGTAAATGCAATATGTGGTTTTCCGGTCCATCCACTCTCTGGGGACATTTCACTTCCAGTTGTAGAAAAAAAACGAAAAAAATAGGCTGAGCTCTCGGAGATTATGATAATCCTGTAGATTATTCTTCACTGATTATAATGCAACTTTCAGAATGAAATTGGTCAAGTATTTATGGAGATATTGAGGTTTGAAAAATCGTTAGAGCTTGCAAATTCATTAATTATTAATTCCACAGAAGTTTCGTGACACTGCACAAAGTAACATGTCAGGTATGAAAAAACATTTTGTATGCCAGATTCATTAATTATAAATTCATTATGGAATGTACTCATTGATATATTAATCAGAAAGCCCGAAGCATGTAGCATAATTTATCACTTATCCCCTCATCTGGGATTCCTGGCCTCGCCCCACAGCCTGCAACCCTATGTCCGCCGGTGATTATGTTAGATATCGGCACGATCGAGAGGAGCCTGCGAATTATCCCTGCTGATGCACTGAATTGATGCAATCGTTCGGCCAGAATATTCATTGTCAAGATGTTGCGTGATTAAATCACCAATACAGGCACTCGAATTTATACCGCCGACATACTTAACAATCACCTTTGCCCCAGAAACCACAGTCAATCTGAACCACGCTGGCCACTGCTCAGACGCCATGACCGGACTACTGCGCAGTTCTACTACGCAGTTTGGATAAAGTTGACTCGGCATTTTGGCACGCGCGCACGAAATTATATTTTGAAAATAAATGCCGACGTTTCCATTTCGGGTTTTTAAACTTTTGCACCTTCGGCGGAAAATGTATAAATATAAAAGGCTAAAAATGTGTTTTATATTTATATTTCATTTCTCCTTCCTTCCTTCTTTGCGAATCGCATCGGCGTTTTTGGCCATCTTCCAGATCACGTGACGATCAAACGGGAAGGAAATTCAAAAATCTGTCCAGTGAGATACAAGATAATATTTTTTACTATCATAATCAATAAACAGTTGCCGAATATCTTGCAGAATGGCAGACTCGATAGGTTTTGAAAATGGCGATTTTTATAACTTACGTGACCTCGTCCCTGACCTTGAACCCGGACAAAAGTTATATCGTTGTGCAACACTCATCGACCTCTACCCACATAATAAGTTTAATTAAGATCGGAAAGAAAAATTGACGGACGTACGGACATTTGGTCCGGCTTTATTAGGTCATCTCGGTAGAGATGAACTAATGAAGAAGAAGAAGTAGAGCAAGAAGCGGAAGAAGAAGAGGAAAAAAAGAAAAGGCTGACGTCACGACGTCACGACGTCACGTCACGACAATGCAGGACGTCACAATAAAGGTGACGTGGTAATTGGTTTCTGTGAACGAGCAGTCTTCCAAGTGGACATCTGGCCGTGCTGGACGTGTTTTCGTCGCTGAAAGGTTTCCAGTGAAGATCTTTGTGGATTTTATATTTAGCTTCCCAAGATGCGTCTGTTTCGAAAGAAAATGCAACGAAGGTATCTCACACGAGCTTTCACATCATTTCGTGTAATTTTATCTTTTCATGTTGAGTGGAGCCCGAATAAGACATGTTACTCTTCTGACTCGCTGTTCGTGTTTTTCCTTATTTTGTCAAACGATACGTTTGACAAACGTCGAGCGGTGTGAGTACTTCCTGAAAGAACTGAGTTGTTGATTTTCGAGGAATGTTCTTTTTCAGGGAAGTAAAGATCAATGAGACTCCTGGTTTGGAAGATGTCGTTCTGAACGAGTCACCCCAAGTGGACCAGTCATCACCACAAACGATGATAAAGAATCATTCCTTTTGGAAACGTCTGAAGTAAATAATTATCTTTTCTCTTCTTCACTTTGTTTTAACGTGTTTGGGATATATCTACTTCAACAAATGTTCAAGAAATTGACTTTTCGATCTTTTTCAACCAAGGAATAAGTGCCGCCGACGTAAGAAGAAGAAGAAGGTTTGTGGCGAGGTTGAACATAACGTGCAAGTAAGAGAAAATATCCTTCAGAATGCTTCATGAAATGCACTCGGAAAACAAATGCTTTTCCTTTGAGGAAACTGAAGCTAACTCTTTTGTATCTCTGGTCATCTTCCATCTGCTTCGAAGTCGGCTTTCATCACCTTGGTCAGCTAACCTGACTGCTTCCATACATTGGAAGCAAAAATCACTTCCACGACGCTGTGTTTGATGCTTTGGTTTGAACCTGCACTTAAAATGAATGAAATTAAACATTTTGAATGATTCACACTCAGAATTCAACATCCCCATATTGCACATTATAAAGTCGTTTCAACTTTCTTTTATAAGATGATTATGTCACACCGGATGGTGCTAAACGATGCACATTTACATCGAGAGAATTGGGGTCTCCACCCCCCCCCCACCCTGAACCCCCGACCCCAGATATGCCACTCACACATAAACCGTACTTCTGTACCCTTTGGTAACATGCAAAATTTGTTTGAGTCCTTTTTTCCCCTTTTCGAAGTATATATACAGTACACATATATTCTTGAGGAATGTCCACAATCATCGAATATGCAAGTCGTCGGAACGTAATTTAAATTGGGGGTGGGGGTGGGGGGTAAATGATGCACAGTGCTGAAAGCACAACCCTTTTTTGAAAACAGTTTTGTGGAGGCCCCTGGGCAACTGCACAGTCTGCCTGCCCTAAAGTCATCGGAACATCTATCTCTAATTCCAGCTATCTCTGTGTGTCTGTCTGTGACCGCTGTTTCTCGACAACCACTGGTCCGATCTAATTGAAACTTGCCAGGTATATTGGTGGGGACCTGAGTATGTGCCTTTTCAAGGTTTGATATTAATCGGACAAGTGGTTCCCAAGTTATGGCCATTTATTTTCCAAACCAATGACAGGACACGTTGCTGCGTAGGTGTGGCCGATGGGGAAAGGGCACTTTAGTTACCGTGGCGTAAGAGTGGGAATGGTCAATGGCAGTGAATGTCATGGCTAGCAAAGACAGGGAGGTAAACTTGATTTTAATGAACTATGTGTGTGTAAGTATCACAGCAGTTGTAACTTCAATGCAAGCGATAATTCGTGGAATGCATTTTAACATTCCGTACGGGCACGCACCACTTCTGGAGAGTGATGACTTACTGTATCTATCTATAATTTCTCGATTTCTTATGCGCATTTATAGATAAACACAATGCCCAAATCCAGTCGTTTACGAGAGCGAAGGAACGGCCTGTGTGGTTGTTGTTTCTGGCACGCGGTTTGAAAGTTTTTTTTTTTTTTGAACGTACGGCCACGCACGTACGGCCACGCACTCGTAATTTAAATTGGGGGTGGGGGTGGGGGGTAAATGAAGCACTGTGCTGAAAGCACAACCCTTTTTTGAAAACAGTTTTGTGGAGGCCCCTGGGCAACTGCACAGTCTGCCTGCCATAAATACGGCAATGGCCAGCGGATAGGATGCTGGTTTCATGTCCATCTGAAGGAAGACACATTGATGAATTGCTTTGTGTGTGAAACACCAGAATGACAGTTTGGAGATGGGCTGGGATTCAAACCTTGGCTAGATTGCCTGGAGGTGCATGCAGGAGCTTGGGACACGAAGCAGAAATAGAAAAGTGTGGTTTAAATTTTTTCTTACTTTTTGGTGATTGTCACACCCTCTTCACCACATGGTATTCATTGGCTTCATTGTCAACTGTGTTTGAAGATATAATACTTTGGCAGGAAGCAGTCAAGTTGTGTTGCTTTCTGTCTGAACGCAGCAAACGCATCAAGAAGTGAGGCAGTCTGATTCTCCTTGACCTGATTGTATTTTTCGTTTGACATTGTTTTGTTTGTGACATTGTTTCAGCCACAACTTTAGAAAATCTCTTTTTTTCTGCACAGAAGTTGAGCATCAAATGTCCAATGGTTTTGATGAAAATGTTGAACCTCAAGTGATCAATGAATCATTTGAGGAAGAGATCGTTGAACCCATAAGGACAATAGGATATTTTAAGGAAGAGTCACGAACTGGTGAGTTTTGAGAATTCATCTTTTTACAAGATAAATTATCTTGGTTAGAAGTATTTTGCTTGTCGGTAGAGTGGTGGGAGAACCTGAAAGTGGTTGTGTGATGGTATTTGGGCAGAAATTTTACATGTTTGGGTGGAAATTTTGAAAATGAAAAACTTAAACGGTTCGAGGTGCCTGCAATAACCTTCCTTCTGTGATTCGATAGATTTGATTCTTTAACGTCCCACCAGTAATATATGCTTATTATCATTCCATCTTGAACTGTTGCTCCAGATTGTGTGAAGCAACCTTTTCTGAACACTTCCTCTTTGGGATTTGGTTTGTGGGGCAATTTGTTTCGAAACAAAAAATTGTCTCCAATCCAGCAGAGGGCACTGCATCAGCACCACGCACTCAGCCTTGTGCTGCATATGAACGATGAAGAAGACTGCTTTGTTTGATTTGAAAATATAAATCGCTTCAATATCAATCCAAAAATGTAAATTTGCTGCCTTCATTGCTTGCTGTCCAACACTGTTTCAGATGTATTTTTTTCACCATGATTCCCTTATCCTTTTCCTGAACAGAATCCCCCATTCATAAATTGATCTGTGTCCAACACAGCAGTACAATGGAAGTGAACTTACCTCTGAACTGCTTCTATTCTCATGCTGACCACACTCATATGAAGAGATCGTTTTGCTCGTGAGACCTCATATCTGCTTTTGGCTTTTTTGGTCTGATGAAAGGTTGATGCCAGAAAAGCCAGCTTTCCCTTGCCTCCAGTGGTGGATAGCAGAGCTCAATCAATGTCCTTCTTGGTAATTCCATCTGTTTCAAAAAAATCAAATGGGTGCTTCTCCAGAACGGCGTTTGGTCACAAATGTGCAGTCCCTCAGAGGGACCTTGTGCTTGTTGTCCCATCTGATAGCATTTGGAGATATTGAACATTTCTCAGTCTTTCATGAAGATTTGACAAGTTATCGCCGGCACCCTGAACAAATTCCTGCCTTTACCAACTCCAATTTACCATCTAACTGGTTCCTGAAAGATTCAGACCAATCTTACATGTTCTGAGCCCTTGACATGGTATATGAACAACTGGCTTGCCAAAAGAAAAAGTAGTTGAATATTTTATGAAACTGACATCCAATTAACACAACACACATCTGAATATGGTGGTATTCTGTCCATTGATATTTTTATGTCACAATATCTGTTTCATGGTGATTTTGCCTCTTCTTTCCAGGATCTTCTCTCAGTCATGGTGAATATTACGAAGATGCTGTTTTCCTCAACTCTGCAAAATCTTCTCTCAGTCAGAGTAAAGATGAGAGCGCTGACCATGAGGAGTTTGAGTTGAATGAAGCCGAGCCTGTTGTGGAAAGCAAGACATTGGATTACCTTCAGACTGTACAGGTGATGCTCAGGTGTGGGTCGAGGAGGTGTTCTTGAAAAATGTGACGATTATTGAAATGACTTAAATCCGAGCAATTTTTCTCATAAGAATTCATGGAATAAGTGAGGGCTGCATTCCCAACGTCACCACTTCAAGTTTTATGTTTCACTTTTTACCGATGACATTACCATTTTTGATTAATAACAGTTATATTGAAGTCCAGTGCAGTGCTTCTTTCGGTAATTTTGCGACCTCCCGATTTGGTACTTTAGTGATGTATCTGGCATCTTTATCAGTCTTGTTAGTTCTGAAAACATTTGAGAATAAAAGCTATGGCTTTTTAAAGCGACACAAGTGTGAGTTGAGGTGATACAAATTAGATAGTGGTCCCAATGACGTGACTGCGTAAATCGAGGTATTACATGATTTATTTATGATATCGATTATTTCCTGTTTTTTAGTTCCAATGAGATTTATTGGAGTTGTTGATGTGAGATAAACAAGATTGTCAAGATGTTTGTCATGATTGTCTATCACATCACAGATATCATGATGATTGTCAAGATAAACAGGAGGTAGGCATCTCCCCTCTGAGCTCTTTTGCCTGGGAGTGAATCTCCAGCTGTCTTGCCAGCTATAAACTGTCATCCTGGTGTTTGACAGGGAGGGTGAATCTTCGATGTGTGTGCCATCCTTCGGATGGACCTTGGACGAGGCGTTCCATCTGCCGGCATGAGTCGATGTACGTTAAAGTTCCCACGGTGTCCTTCGTGAAGAGAAGGCATGCGATCGCTGTCACCATGAACAAATTTCAATTTCTTGCCCTGACTTCCTGAGCCGGAGTGTTGACCTGACCAGCATTGTAGCCTTGTAACTGCTTTGGCAGCAAAGACTCTCTGCCTCGAGTATGGTATGTGAATATGATGATGATTATTGAGTTAATGTGAAATAATCATTTAAACACTGCTTCATTATTTCTCTTACATTCCAAAACCACTGTTGTCAAGCTGTATTTGTGCCTGTTTTCAGATCGGGAACTGGGAGAGTTTCTCCAAAATTCGAGAAGGAGGTTGTGGAATCATCTTCAAGGCAAAGAACGTCAACTCTTTTGAAGAGGTACAACATTGTGGTAGATACTTCCTGTGACTTCCTTTCACCTTCTGAAAGCTGGAACAGCTCGTGAGAGCGCTAAACAGAACACAGGGGAAAACACAGACAGCAGTTTCGAGGGGCATGGCGGAGGGACACATTGAAGATGAATGAGAGCAGAGGAAGGGTGGGATTCTCCAACATTTTCCATCGATGTGAAGTTGTTCCTTTCTGCCATTGAGCTCTTATTTCAACTTCTGTATAAATGGATACAATCATTGTATATCACGATACACCGATATCATACATTTTACTCGCTTTCCCACATTACAACCAAGATCTTGTCATGTGACCTCTTGTCATCTCTTTCAGGTTGTTGTGAAGGAAGCAATTTATGCGACCGGTGTCAAAGAAGTAAGTTTCTGTGAACGTGGAGATAATGGTGTTTTAACTGCTGAACCAATGCAGTTTAATTTACCTCTGAACTGTCCTGGTAGATCTTTTATCTGTGATAGATATTTCATGCTTATTGGCCCTCAAGGCTGAGTCTCTCCGTGTGAGTTACAATCTTGTGGTGAGAGCAATGAGGGGAAAGAAACCTTCATACGTCTTCTTGAATTGATTTTTTCAACTTTCTTTCCATTTTGTCTTTCTTTTTTTGTAGCTCTGGTACGAAGCTGAGATGATGAAGCAACTAAATCGCAAAAACATTTGGAAGCATGTATGTCATTTGAATGTATCACAGAATGAACGAGAAGTGCACTCGGTGGAGCACATACCCCTGCCACGTAATGCCTGATCCACGAGAACATATCTGGCCCAATACATTTTTGAAATATCATGCTCTTTATAGTTTTTGCCCTGTTTCTCAAGAGTGAAGAATCACTTTCAAAATTCAATAAATCTCGTATCCAGATCCGGATTCGGATTTTCACCAGAATCAAATCAGTTCGTCCTTGTCACACACCCAACGTGCCCACCAAATTTCATCTGGATCTGTGCACAACTTTTTGAGATGTCCTTCACACAGTCAGACACACAAAGAGAAAGAGCGGTGAAAACAATCTCCTTCACTTTTGGTGGCGGAGGTAACAAAACAAGTTACAAATTGCTTCTGTGGCTTTTCATAAACTCAAACAAAGCCAAAGTTCAAGTTTGCAAAACACTGTTGTGGATCAGTCACAAAATGCTGGTGCCGCTTTCACAGCTTCTTTAGCAAGGGTGAGACTGGATGGTTTGCCATTGCCTTATACTGGACAGCTCGGAAAATGTGGGGTCTTTAACATCCACCAACTAATTCTGGCAGATGGGATGCCAGTTTAACATCCATCCAAGTGATGGCACACACATTGAATCACCCTGCCTGGGAAACACCAGGATGACAGTTTAAAGCTGGGCCGAGTTTTCAACACAGGCGAGACAGTTTTGAGGCGAGTCTGCATGCATCTGGGGCTCTTGGGCATCCTGTCAGGACCCTCTTGGATTGCTTATTCTTTTATAGAAACATCGCTTGCACTACATATCATATCATGTCATATGTCATGCGTTGGAGCGGCGACCTGTGGAGGATTTTGAAAGGGCCATATTGACCCTCACCTGTTGACTACTTGCCATTTTGAAACTTGCATGTTCATGTTGTTTAAAGTTGTTTTAACTTTGGGTGAGTTTCTGACGTCATCTTAACTTGTGCTCCACTCTCTTGTTTCCCCCACAGTGAAGTTGCTTGACATCCATGAAAGTCCGGCGTTTAACCGAGTGCTCCTTATTCTGGAGTATATGGATGGAGGTGAGGTTTCTGACATCATTTTGCTGAAAATCCACTGTTTTTGTCCATCAAGTCCATTTTTACTTGAGCTTTCAATAATTTCGTCATTAATACACAAGAATTATGATGTCCTCATTGTTGGGAACGATTATACTCGGTCTCAGGCTCATGTTTGAAAAGGTCTCAAGCTCCTGCGGTGCATATTTATTGCAGGAACAAAAGGAGCAGAAAAGATGGCATTGACATCTTTCGTTTCATATTCTCATGTTTCAGTCTGATGGCCTTGTAAGCAGTACGTTGTCTTGATCTCAACCATAGAGGTTGATCCAAACAGCAAAGTAAATAAAATATGCTTTGAAGTTAAGGCTTGTTGTTCTGATAAATGGAACATCTCTTTCAGTTCTGACAAATCTCAGTCTTACCCTGACACTCCGGCAGGATTGGCAAAAACAACCCACTGAACTATTTCCATGGTCAGACACAAGAAGTGGTTCAGTCTGTTGACGTTATGGGCCACACCATCAGCCACGATGTGGATCATATGTCAAAGCTGTCTTTCAAACTGAGCTGCAGACTCCATCATTTCAAATAATCCCTAAAACTCATCGTCTACAAGGTGTTTCTGTGTAGTTCAATGGAGATGTATTGAGACCTTTGTATTGCACAGAATCCAGGAGATCGGTTTTTGATTCTGCAACTTCTCATTTAGGTGATGAGATGGCAGCACCACGAACTGATCTGGATTCTGTGCAATAAAAAAGCTCAACATTATCAGCATATCACGTGATGAGATTGAAACAAATGCTCCTCTCATGTGGCAGATGTGTTGGCTCCTCTCATTTCTGTGAAATGGAACACATGGTCTTGGAAGAGTGAGATGATAGAAGGTAACACCGTATTTCATGGGACCATAGTTCCCACAAACAAGGGAATGACTCAACAGAAAGAGAAAGAAAACAGAAGACAGATTGTTGTTCTGCACACAAAGAGCAACATATCTAGCGTTACATATTTGCTGCATTGCAGTCGAGCTCCCCCCGCCTCCTCACCACCTGGCCATCTCCTGTTCCTCAAGTGCAGACAAGTTCTTCCAGTAGCCCCCTCCTGATTAAAGTCAAAGTCTACACTTTCCACACATTTCCACTCTTTTGTTTCTCTTTTCTCCCATTTCTGCAACTGCCCTCCATAAACTATTCAATCACATTCTCCCCTTCAAGTCTTCAAGCATGCGGTGCCCCACCATCTCATGTCATCCTCGATGACTTTCCTCCATAATTTTTCTATCCCCTTGTTCTTGTATTTTGCAAACAATTTTATCTTTATCATTTTGTGTTTCTTTAACAATAAAACATCCAAATCATCCAAAACCAAACAACTTTTCCTCCACTCATTTTTTCTGAGACATGAAAAATCTCATTGTCTTGTCCTTTTATGTTTCTTTTTGATGTATGCATCTTCACTATCACCATCTTGCTCTGTGGGGAAAACTTGAAGAAACACAGGCGTGGTATATCATGGAGCAGGTGAGCTGAAAGAGCTTTTAGCATCAGTCTGATGTTTATGACGTGTTTTGAAATATGACTAACAAATATAATTGAACTCAAAATTGTAAAATCTTAACAATTACAGGCTGTATCCATGTTTTAATGTGTTATCTCTTCCTTCCCGCTGGCTTCTGCTTTTGCGTACATGCACAGACAGAACATCGTGCATCGGGATATCAAGGTAACCAACTACACCAGCATAGACTGTGATACGTTCTGTCTAACACTGCAACGAAAACCATTTTTTATGCAGCACAGCAAGGAAGGATTGGGGGTGAGGGAGGGGGGTTAGTGGAGGAGCCAGGAACATAAAAAAAAATGTATATTGTTGGGTTATGATCAACAAAAATGGCAGTGGAGGGGGTGGATGGCAGTGGAGGGGGGTGGGGGGAGTGGGGGGAGTGGGCACCAGTGACACACAGATTATTTTTGTGCTCGTTTCCCAATTAATGAAACCTACAACATAATTAGACAGGAAGATAAAATTAACAAGAAAAAGAGCAATCAGAGTTGGCAGACCCTTGATTGCTAACACTTGTTTTGTGTGGTGTTTGTGTAGTTTTGTGTGGCGTTTGTGTACTGGTGTGTTTTGTAATTAATAAGAGACATGATTAGAACTTCCACTTGAAAACTGCTGGCAGTGATTCATGACTGGGTACCAAGTCATTCCGCTTTGATTGGATACCTGACCCTGACCCATGATGTTATTTTTGTTGTTCAATTGAATTCAGAATTGGATTGAAATAAATTAAATTCAAACTGGAAGGGCACTCAGAGCACATCCCTCCGTCCGGCAATGCCTGATCCATGATAACATATCGGCTAAAAACATTTTTGAAATGTCATGCTCCATATCGTTTTGGCCCAATCTCTCAATGGTGAAGAATCAATTCAAAAATTAAATAAACATCGTATCCCGATCTGGATTCGGATCTTCACCAAAATCAAATTGTTCATCATTGTTGCATACCCAACCCGGCCAACAAGTTTCATCTGAATCCGTCACCAAGTTTCATGGTGAAAATTTCATCTCAATCCGACAAGTGGTTGCAGAGAAAAACACGAAAGTTCTGTGTGGACAAACAAACAAATGAAAAATCACTCAGTGACAACTTGGCGAAACGGAACGTCACTCCGTAGATAACATACCTCCACCGGGCTGAATAGTTTACATTTTGTGTGCCACCGATAGGTCAGATGTGATTGTGGACCTTAACCAAAATAAAATCGACTTGTTCTTGTCACCGAACCAACATGTGCACCTTGTTTTATCACAAATCAACAACAACTTTTAGAGAAAACATGCTTTCCATAGTTTTTGGTCCTATCTCTCGATGATGAATCTCTCTCTCGATAATCTCTCGATAATCTCGAATATCTCTCGATAATCTCGAATCACTGAAAAATTCTCGAATGTGTTGTCGTTCTTCTTTCGGCTGCTCCCGTTAGGGGTCGCCACAGCGTATCATCCGTTGTGATCCGCATTCTGATTTGGCACAGGTTTTACGCCGGATACCCTTCTTGACGCAACCCTGGTCGCCTCTTACGACACAGGGATAAGGATTGGGTTTCGCCATGATTCCGGGCTGCCCTACACCCTCTCATAGCATGGCCCAACGCAGGGCTCCTGTCCTCAAGCGATCCTCCAACCCAAGCCTCTGAATCGCCGGATTACAGGCGCACGCCACGATGCCCGGTTGAAAAATTCTCGAATCTGGATCTGAATTCAGATCTTCCCAAAAATCAAATCGATTAATCCTCGTCTCACACCCAACCTGTCCACCAAGTTTCATCCAAATCCGTCATCAACTTTTTGATGTATCATGCAATATCGTTTATAGCCCCACATCTCGTGGCGCTGATGCAGGACCCTATTTCCAGTAAGCTGGTACACTGTTTCCCAACTTCGGAAGGATGTCGGTTTGAGTCA
>NC_140968.1:21753946-21828446 GCF_056783735.1 Eptatretus burgeri
CTGTGCCAAAGCAGAGCAGTGGATCGTCGGGTTCTCCAACAGGTAAAGCGTGTTGGCGTTGTGGGGGTAGGCACTCACCCCACCTGTGTCGTTTCAAACACTGCTCCTCATACCTGCGGGAAACTTGGCCATCTATGCAAGATGTGTTGCCAGACGTCCCAACACTGTACGAATCGCCACATGATCGGTTTGGCCACGCCAGTGACCGGTGGTGAAGCAATACCTCCTGCTTCAAAGCAGCATGATTTGCTCATTATGTCGGATAGAAGCAAACCCATCGTGGTGGGTGTCATGGCGAATGACATTACCGTGGAGATGGAGCTGGACACCGGGCCAGCCAGTCATTTATGAGTTCTGAAACTTTTGATAGGCTGTTTCGCCAGGAGACGGCGAGACCAGAACTCAGACCGGTGAACGCCAAGTTGCGAACTTACACCAAAATAGGCCAACATTATTTGGGCGTAATTGGCTTGAATTAATCAAACTTGATTGGCTTGTGATCAAATTGATGGCTTGTGATGTTAATCACAATGCCATTCTTGACAAATACCCCTCATGGTTTGGAGGTGGTGTCAGCACCTTTTAAGGTGTTGAAGCCAAAATCGATGTGGATGACAGTGTGAAGCCAATATTTTGTAAAGCGAGGTCTGTCCCTCACAAGATGCGTCCAAAGATCCAGGCAGAGTTCGACCGCCTGCAGATGGAAGGTGTTATCAGTCCTGTTGAGTTCAGTGATTGGGCATGTCCAATTGTTCCTGTATTAAAGTCAGATGGTAGTGTTCGGATTTGTGGTGATTACAAAACAACAATCAACAGGTATTCCAAACAGGACCATTTTCCTCTGCCCAAGGCAGATGATTTGTTCGCTCTGCTTTCTGGTGGAAAGAAGTTTCGCCACCTTGATTTGGAATCTGCTTATACTCAGATGTTGCTTGATGAGGATTCCAAGAAGTGTACATGTTGTAATACTCACAAGGGGTTGTTTGTTTATAACCGCTGGCCTTTTGGAATCAAATCAACCGCTGCTATATTTCAACGCAATATGGAGAATCTGCTGAAAGCAATTCCGAATGTTGTAGTGTTTCAAGATGATGTTTTGATCACCGGCGGCAATGATGCTGAACGTTTGTGGAACCTTGAGGCGGTTCTCAAATGACTTGTTGAAGCCGGTGTTCAGGTGAAACGTGACAAATGTCGATTGATGTTACCCAAAGTGGAATTTCTCAGTCGTATTGTCAGTGCTGATGGCATGAGGCCCAGCACGTCCAAGACGGAAGTTATCAATGATGCTCCGACTCCTGCGAACACGACCGAGCTCAAAGCTTTCCTGGGTATGTTGAACTATTACTGGAACTTTCTTCTAAATCTGAGCACCGTCCTTGAGCCTCTCCACAAACTCCTTCGTCAAGGTGTTGATGGCGATGGTGTAGTCAGTGTAGTAAGGCGTTTGCTGAGGCAAAACGGTTGCTGTGTTGATCGGAAGTATTGGTGCACTACGACACTGCTAAACCATTGGTTCTCAACTGTGATACCTCGTCTTATGGCATTGGCTGTGTTTTACAGCAACGTCATGACTGTATACTACGGCCTGTAGCCTATGCATCACGCACTGTCAGCAGTGGAGCGTAACTTCTCCATGGTTGAAAAAGAAGCTCTCGCCTGTATTTTTGGTAACAAAGATGCATCAGTATCTCTTCTGTCGACAATTTGAACTTGTAACCAACCACAAATCATTGCAATCCCTGTTCATTGAGAGTAAGAGAATTAACCCACAGACCTCTGTATGCATTCAGCATTGTGCTGAGATGTTAGCAGCCCATGACTATTCCATAAGGTATCATCCTGGCAGTGAGAATTTCTGTGCTAATGCTTTGAGTAGATCACACGAACCAGTTAACATGGGTAATGTACCTGTACCGGGCAAAATTTTTATGGCAATCATTGTGTTTGACTGTCTTCATACTCCAATCACTTCCAAACAAATACAACAATGGACAAATGTGGACCCAACCCCTTCTATGGTCAATGTGTTATCAGTGGTATGTGGTCAACTGTACCCCATGAATTCCACAACAAGTTGAGGCCATACCTCGCTCGTAAAAATGAGTTGTCTTTACATTCTGGTTGTCTGCTGTGGGGCAGTAGGGTCATTGTACCGCCCAAAGGTCAAAACAAGATGTGTGATGAGCCACATGAATCTCATCCAGGGATTTTAACCATGAAGTCAATTGCCAGGGGCCATGTTTGGTGGCCGGGTATTGATGAAAACCTGGAGAGCTACGTTCGCCATTGCTCCATGTGTCAGGCCACTGCCCTGAACTCACCTGAGGCACGGCTTCACATGTGGTCATGGCCTTCAAAACCATGGTCTCGAATTCACATTGATTACGCTTTTCCATTCTTAGGGAAGATGTTTTTGGTTGTTATCGATGCTCATTCAAAGTGGATTGAATGTTTTGCCTTATCATCCTGTACTAGCGAAATCACGATTGAAAGTTTACGTGCCATGTTTGCCACTCATGGTTTGCCAGATTGTGTAGTTAATGATAATGGCTCATGTTTCACCAGCGCTGTGTTTCAGGATTTCTTGAAAAGAAATCGTGTCAAGCACTATCGCAGTGCTCCCTTCAAACCTGACCAAGATGGTCAGGCCGAAAGAGCTGTCCAGGTGATCAAGAATGGTCTCAAAAAGGCAAATGACGGTTCTTCTCTGCAAACCAAGTTATCACGTTTGTTATTTACATATAGGACACATTCGCACACAACCACTGGACGCACACCCGCAGAAATGATGCTTGGTCGAATGCGACAGACACGCATCGACATGATTCAGCCGGATGATTCGTCCAGGGTTGCGGACCACCAGTTTAAACAGAAGTGGAACAGTGGAACTTCCCATAGTTGGCACTTCTCGGAGTTGGCAACTTCTCCGACTTGGCGGGTTTTGGCCGGTCCCGACTGAAGCTAATGCATTTTCTTCTTGACAAAACTTCCCGGACTTAGCACTTCTCGTTTCCAGCACTTGGCACCCAAAAGCTGGTCCCAATTAACCAATCAGCTTGTCGGACTTGGCAGTGAAGAAAACTTTCACGGTGATGGGCCCAATGAACAACGAAGGCGTGGTTTAATGACAGTTCGACAAGTTTGATGTTTGGACTCAAAGAATGATATAAAAAGGTGCGATGGGTTTGACGAACCAGTCAGCTGGCAACATGCCTCACTAACAGTTCAAGCAAATGACCCTGGCAGAGAAGGTGGAACTAATCAAGAACAGCGATGGTCAATAACAAGGAAGTCTGGTGGAACAGTACGGCATCGCCCGAGGTACGGTACAGAACATTCCAAAGCGAAAAGCAGAGTTCATGCAAGCCAACGAAGAGAATGAGCCGAGCAAGAAGAAACTGGCCAACATCTGTCATTTCGAGCCTGTAAATGACTTTATTTGGGAGTGGTTCTGCAGGATGCGAGCTTCGAGTGTGTCAATCTCGGGACCGATGAACAGGGAGAAAGCACTTGCCTACGCTGAATCGCAAGGATTACCTGACTTCAAGGCCTCGACGGGCTGGTTGGACAAGTTTAAAACTCGCCACAACATAAATTGTGCCGTTCTGAGTGGTGAAGGGGCTGCTGTCAAATTAGAGACTGTAGACCAGTGGAAAGAAAGATTGCCCGGAATTATTGAATTGTCCGATCCAAAAGACATTTTGATCCTTGACGAAAGTGGACTGTTTTACCGAGCTCTGCCAGACGAAACACCGCATCCGTGGCACAGACTGCAAGGGCGGCAAACGATCGAAGGAACGCCTGACTGCGATGCTTTGTGTCAACATGAAAGGCGAGTTTGAAAAGCCTTTGATCATTGGAAGACATGACAGTCACTGCCCGTGAATGATGACCGATGATGAGGACGATGCGGAAAACGAACCATCCCCGACAATAACAACGACACAAGCAATTGAAATGACGGACAAGCTCAGAGACTTTTTTCTACGAGAGAATCTGCCCGATTATGTGCAGCTTATCACACAAATGAACAATTATTTGCGAGAAAAATTCGTGACTTCTTCCCCCCCCCCCACCCCCCGACGGATTTTATGTCTTCTTTTTTCATTCGTCAGGAGAGCGAATAAAATTATTGTTACATGTCATAATGAAGATTCGTGTCCGTAGTTTGCTAATTTTAAATAAACACTATTGTATATCTTGCTAAGGTTTTTAAATAGAAGTTATTGTACGTATATCTTGTGTGTTAATAAATGTATATAAATTGTATAAATCACTTCACTGTTCAATTGTTTTTTTGTTGGCACTCTTGCGGGGAACTCCCAACTTCTCGGACTTGGCAACTTCTCGAAGTTGGCACTTTTGGCCCGGTCCCTCGAGGTGCTAAGTCCGGGAAGTTCCACTGTACCATGACAGGACCTCATTTCCACGTGCCATCAATGTGTTCGATCCTGTTTTTGTGCTGAATCCCAGCCGTGGATCGAAATGTCTCACTGGTCATGTTATAAATCGAATTGGCAACTCTTTATTTGTTGTGGAACTATCCAATGGACAAACAGTACGTAAACATATTGTTATGGTTCTAGGAACCGTACGCATACAAAATACAGCTGTCCCAAGTCAGTTATGCTGTTAAATATATGTGTACACAGAATCCCTCCTTGTGTGTCATGGGAAATTGAAGGGGTGCGTTGCGATGTTTTTTTTAGTTAGGATAATAAATCTTTATATCCCATCCTCTATTGTGATCCACGGTACCCGAGCGCTTGCAGCCTTCGGTTCGCTTGCAACAACGTTCCACGGTCCACCTGTTGTCTCTGGAGGCTCGTTTTTCTGAGACAGAATCTTCGCTGTCGCAGTTCCTATTCGGCTTCTCCAAACGCTCCAACTCTTTCTTGACTCGTCCACACGCGTGGAGTGGGCGGGCCTCGCCGGTGCCTGGCCGAGGCCCCGCCCAGAAGGGGTGGACCCATGGGAGCCCCATCCAATCAGGGCGGACAGTGACTTCAGTTTTTACCAAGGCTCCGCCACACGGAGGGAGTTCTATAAACCACGATATCATCCTCAGTCTTGTGTTCTTTGGGGGTTGTTCGTTCTGCGCTTGGAGGTCGGAGAATTCGTTCGTGAGTTCTTTGGGGGTTGTTCGTTCAGTTCTTTGGGGGTCGTCTGTTCTGTGCTTGGAGGCCGGAGTTGGTTGGAAAACGAAGGGGTTCCCGTGACTTGGCTCCGCTCACGTCTCGCCCTGACGACTGGTCCCGGCCTACTCGAGCTCCTCCATGGACCCGAACTCCACATGGGCGGATGTGGACCTGACTGCACGACCGTTGGCAGGTGCCGCACCACGGAGCATTCCTTTCCCCCGAGACTCAGGTACTCAAAAGAACTGCGACCTCAGCCCACCTCCCTCCCTGGCTGCGAAAGTCCTTTGCCTTCAACTGGGTTTATTTTGTCCGAGTGTGTGTCTGAGTGTGTGGCGCCAGTCTAATAAGTAGAAACTGTATTCGTGTTTTCGATCATTGTAAATCTTGCCTGTATAATTTCCGCGTTGGTCTGCTCCATGTCTGCTTTGTAAGTCGCTGTAAATTGTCGCACTACATCTTCTTTCTTTCCCCTGCATAACGCCCCAATAAACCTGTTTCTGTGCCACATAAATTTCCTCGTCGATTATAAATAAATTATTGTCGAAATGTTCTCAGTTCGTTTTCGTCTTTTCCTTCATTAGTTCCAAATGGTTCGGATCTGAGTTTTAGCCGAGTATTTGTTCCCATTAATCTGCTCATCCAAGCCGGCACGGCTTTGGCAGTTCCGCTCGACTGCACCCGAACCGGAGTTTGTAGTCTGTAGTTGGAACTCTACCGCAGTCGGTAGCGTGACCCGGTTCGAGCAAGACGTGCCGAGGGCGTGGTCCCCGGTAGACGACACCACGAAGTTAATTGGGTAAATTGGTTCGAGACAAAAAGACCCTATGCGAGTGGTGGACGTATAGGCGTCCACGGTCGGTTAAGCGACCCGCCGCTTCACGGAGTTATCCGGAGCGACGGCCTACAATTCCGCGGAGTCTGGTGGGAGACGACATCACCTCCCCCACCTTGTGGTTGTTCTCGCCACCGGTCCCCGGCCCGCAACAATATTGACCAGCTCCGCCTGAGGCATTGTGACCCCAATCCTCCAAACTTTATTCAGCCCTTTGAGGGTGATTCCCTGATGTCTGTTTCGATTGTGAGCCAAGTGCTTGAGCCCACTAAGTCCGAGCCCGATAGTGGTGTGGTGGAGCCTGCTCCTCCTCCTTCCTCTCCATCTCCTCTTGAGGCTGCCGCTGTCGGTGTTCCACAAGAACAGTCATCCATCTTGCAACACTCTGCTCGCACATGCAAGGCACTGGAGCGGTTGAATTTGTGATTGTACCTCACACTGTTGTACAAGTGTTGTTGGGGGAATAATGCTGTGCAAAATTTTATTTGGGGGGAGATGCTGTCATGTTCTGTGAAGCTACCGCCACGCGCATGTGCAGTGTGCGCCTCCCTGAGCAACAAACGGGGAGCTTTGACTTGTGTCTGGCCTTTCACCCCGCAATCCTTCGGATACGCCACAAAAGTCACAGAGGGGGGGATTACATACTGGGGAAATTATCCCGATTCCCTATCTGATTAGCATGACACCACCCCCCCCCCCCCCAATGTGGTGACATGTAATATTAAAGCTAAAAGTCTCCGACTTAGTTACATCGAGATGTCTCTGACACGTCCATGGGTCAAGCAACTCCACACAATGCTACCTTTCGTATGAAATCCCTTCAAGTTCCCCCACAAACATCATAATGTATGTTACATCACCCGATCTAACATGTTACTTTATTTCTTCATTCCTGTTGAATGTGTCCATGATGACGTACTTAAAACATGAAGTTTCCTGCTTGGAATGATTTCCAATTTTGTTTGATTGCCAGGCAGACAGGGAATAAATATTTTCTCACTCCTCTGTGCATGTGGGACTTGGGACGAATTGAGAGCCAAAATATTGTAAAACGGCAGACTTGTCTTTATATTCATGTTCCGATTCATGTTAAAAATATAACACTTGATTTAGATCGTCTGTTCCTCGATCATAAACAAATGGATAAGATGGACGGACGGACAGACAGACATGAAGCATTTGCTTTACCCTGCTTTTCACTTCGTGTCCGTGGGGTAACGACTCTTCCATCCCGAATCTCAATCGTCATTTTCGCATGAAAATCGTCATTTTCACATTTTTTGCCAACTTTGAAGTCACATGACACGAAAGCGAATATCGAAAATCCGGCCCGACCAAATTTGGATTTTGTCCCAGAGATTTATATGCCACAATAAAATTCAAGATCGCTTGAGAAATGTAGGAGATAGATTTTGAAAATCGTCATTTTCGCATTTTTTGCCAACTTTGAAGTCACGTGACATGGAAACGAAAGCGAATATCGAAAATCTGGCCTGATGAAAATTTAGATATTGTCCCATAGATTCATATGCCACAATCAAATTCAAGATCGCTTGAGAAATGGCGGAGGAGATAGAATTTGAAAATCGTCATTTTCGCAACTTCAAAGGCCCCGTGACCTTGACCTTGACCTTCAGTGACCTTGAAAGTCATACCATCGTGTACATCTCATCGACCTCTATCAGGATCACTAATGACCAGATCTCCCGCTTCAACTTAATTGTGGACGGACGGACGGATCGTCACCTCTCCTCTCAACACCAATATTATTAGGTCATGCTCAAAGAGCTGACCTAAAAAGAAAAGCAAAGGTGAGCAGTGATTCTGGATTTTGAGAGTTTGAACAGCAGAGGGTTGTGGTGGACCGCATACACCCTGCAGATACCTGGGGAGTGGGGAGGAGACCAGAGAGGAGACAGACTGAGGACAGCATGAAGGAGAGTGTCTTTCACTCAGTGGTTAATGCATGGAGTTTACACTTCACATCCAGCTTCGTACAACCATGATGACATTGTTAGAAATACTGAACTTACATTTTTGCAACCAAAAATAATCACCCAAAATGTAACAGCTTTGGTCTCCAATTCATCTTCCCATTCTGCCTGAAGCATCTCCACTTAAAATGGCTTCTCTTCTGCAAATTGGTGGATTTCTACTTCTTTTTCCTCAAAGAGGTGACTCTTGAGAGGAACACAAATCCACAAAAATTGTGGTTGTGGTGGAGGTGTATCCTCTCATTCAGATGGGTAAAGAGTGACCTTTGTGTTACTGAGCAACTGTGTTCAATGGCTAATGTCAAGCTTTTCAACACTTTGACATTAACCATGAATTATTTTATATTTTATTAATTCGATGAGAATATAAATTATTCATCCACTCTGGTATTTAATGGAATCACCTGCCAAAGGTGCAGCCATTATTCACGTCGCTATTTATATCACACAGAACTGTGTATCTCTATTGATATACTTTTCATTCACGAGATTCCGATCAATATTCTTAATGTGGAGGATGGAACACGTTGATTCCGTTTTCGGTGAAATTGCAGTTCCATGAATCTTGAGTACTTTGTGTTTATAAATCTGTACTCACAGCAGCTTGTGGAGTGCTGGCTTTGCTAAGCAAGACATCTTTAAAATACATTTCTGTACAGATGATCACATGTCAAACAAACATGGCCTCATGTCAAACAAACACAGCGGAATGCAATATATCATACGTCTCATAACTTGTGACATGTCTTTCCCAGATGAATGAAAGAAAAGGGAGATGAGCACAATCACTACCTGATGCTTTGTTCTCAAGAAAGCTTCAGATGTGAGAGAGGTAAGAGATGCCACTCTTGGGTAACCCTGAAAACTTTAAACATTCATTTTCATTTCCTACTTTGTGTTCCCATATAAGCCTGGTGTTGGCGCAGTGGTTAGGGCAGCGGCTTGGGATCCAAAAGGTCCTGAGTTCAAGCCCCGTTGGGCCACTGAATTAATACACCAGGGGGTTGACTCAGCCTGTCATCCTTCTGAGGTCGGCGAAATGAGTACCAGTATACTGGGCCGGTGTACATCCCGGTTAAAATAGGTGTACCATATCCCTGTGTCGTAAGAGGCGACCAGGGTTGCATCAGGAAGGGCATCTGGCGTAAAACATGTGCCAAATCACAATGCAGATCATACGGATGATCCGCTGTGGCGACCCCATACGGGAGCAGCCGAAAGAAGAAGAAGAAGACTTTGTGTTCCCATATAAACCAACGGCTCATGATGTCCAGAATCCCGTGCTCCACTGACTCTGCCTTCTGTCTGTGAGGGGTGACACAAGCTGGGCCTCAACATTGTCACAGAAGGTCAGTTGTCGATCCTGAAGGAATTATGTGCGGCATTCCCGATAGTCCAAATAACCATCTCGCTTTGATTCAATCAGGAGTTGTCGTTGAGACTGAACCTTTGTAAATGTCACTGAAAATTTACTTTTTGTAAACTCAGCTGTTTCTGATGTAGCTGCAGGATTAAAGGAGAGAGAACAATTACAAAAATATAAGAGATTATTTTCTCTCTTTTTCGGTGTATAAGTCGATACTTTTTCTCCCGGAAGGCAGACACTCGACTTGTACTCAGAATGGACATTTCGACGTTTTGAGGCATTGAATTGCAAAAATGAATTTCTTTTTCAAAGTTTTAAATGAACAATTATGCAATTTATTTCAGAAAATATCAACAAAAGTACTGCAGAAAGTTTCCATTTGACATCATGGATGCGTTCTTGCAAATTATGACATTCAGGAAAACAACATAAAGCATAAAAAAATATTCCCATAGACGTGTTACAATGGAAGGATGCATTCCCATGGCATATTTTTGTCACTCTGATGCGAAACATAACTTTAACCACACTTAACTACATATTAGAGAAAAAAATAAACAAATATCAATGAGTAACACAAATTAAATCAACAAATGGACAATTAAATGAGCTGTAACAAGAGAACTCAGGAAAATGTAATGCCGAGATGGCTTTTTGGGAAGGTGGAGGTGTGGGTGTGGGCGTGGAGTGGCTGGGTTACAGGGAGGGACATCAGGCCTTCTTTCTCAGATGACAGGTGCCATGATATTGTGCGATCACAGCATCGGAAAATATGAAGACTGCATTTGGTGATGGGTTGAGGTGTAATACATTTGAATACAGGCATTGGTGTACGTGCAGTTAGTACAGGTTGTGGTGAGAGGACAGCAATGGAGATTGGTATGAATGTGGTCTGGGAGACAGTTTTTTTAGGTGATGAGACTTCTAAATATGTAGATTCTTCATCTGCACCAAGGATCATCGACATAAATTTCTGTGCAGTTTTGCAGGGGCAGGAGTAAATGTGTGTTGTGCAGAGTAAGTACATTCCAAGGAGGTGTAAAACAAGAAGCAGAAAGAGACCAGGGAAGTTGAGTCGTGAGATAAGGAATGCTATTAAGGAGAAGCAGAAGGCATTTATTTGGAATAAAATAACAGGATTGGAATTGGAATTATATCACTGTTGGAGAAGGCAAAGGCAATTTAAGAAAACAACACGACCTCAAGCCAAAAGAGAGGATGAGAATGACATGGCTAAGCATATTAAGCATTAAAGCAAGGAATTTTTTTAAGTCTATAAGGGGTGAAGAATGGATTAGGACATGTGTGGGCCATTGAGGAATAGTAGCGGGAGAGTGGTTCGTGAGATAGCAAGCTTATTAAACAGTTATTTTGCTTCAACATTTACACAAGAATAGTCAGAATTGCCAACAGCTGAGATTATCTTTTAAGGACACGAGGAAGGGCCTTTACAGAAGATCCAAGTTGGAGTGGAGGAAGTCGAGTAACATGGAGGAAATCTAAGAGGAGGTAAAGGAACGGGGTAGATAATATGCACCCGAGAGTGTTGATGGAGGTGGCTGAGCAGGTAAGCGACATTTTAACGGATATCTTTCATAGCTCACTGCAGTCTGTGCAAGGTCCGGAGGATTGGAGAGGAGCAATAGTAACACCATTATATTATTAGTAACGTAACGATGGAATAGTAACACCAATAGTAACGAATAGAATATTGGTAACACCAATAGTAATGATGGATCAATAATGCCTTGCGCAGGTTGACAGTACAATGTGATGCTGCCTTTATACTGGGAGATGATTCATTCCGCAGTTTACGAAATAAAGTGCCATGAACAATAAAGTTCGTGGAAAGTAGTTTTTATACCAGAAAGATTGAACACCTCAAGCAAACAGAACCAGGTACATTTCATAAACAAATCAGGCATTTCATTGGACTTCAAAAGCAATCATTTTCTCTTCCTGAAAATAACAAATCATTCTTTGAATCTGTGAATGAAATCAATTCACATTTTGCCAAAATTTGCTCAGATTTACCTCCTCTGAATTTATCTGAATTAACTCCTTACTTGCCAACATCTTCACTTCCTACAATCATTGAGTGACTGAATTCTGGTGTTCAGTCACTTGTCAACTCAACATGTCCACAGCCATTCATCCAGATGACTGTCCTGCAAGACTCATGAAGGAATATGCTGATGAGATGTTGCAACCACTTTCTGAAATTTTAAATTTCTGCCTTACATTTGGATGTTTTCCTAAAATTTGGAAAACTGCTTTAGTATGCCCAGTTTTAAAGAGTTCACCTGTTACGCGTTGCGATCAAGTACGTCCGATCTCTATCACACCTGTAATTGCACGAGTATTTCAGCTTTGGGGATTCCGTGCTGATTGGGTGATGAGGGATACACAACGTGGCAATGACCGCCAACAGTTTGGAAACCGGAAAGACAGTTCAGTGGTGCATTAACTTGGTCAGTTTACTTGACAGCATCCATGTCGGCTGCCTGGCAGCTTTGTTAACTTGTTCACCATCGACTTCAAGAAGGCCTTTGATCATGTAAATCATACTATTGCTGTTGAAAGGCTGATCCAACTTGTTATTGTTCTTGCGTTTTTCCTGCAATCTATAGTTTTTTTTTTTACCACAACGATCACAAACTGTTCGAGACCACGGATCAACATCAACTTCTCTTAATCTAACGTGCTGTTCTGCAGGCAACAAAATGACAATGGTGAATGATGCAGTGATCACTTCATCTCATCACTGGATATGCGTTGATTTTAGCTTTATCGATGTTGTATCTAAGTCATGCAGTTCACATTTACAGTCTCATAGTTATTCTCTTTCCGATGGGTGTCATGATAATGATATGAACCTAATCGAACTAAGTGTAAATGTATGTAGATTTCATTTCTTCATCATTCTCCACCTCGGATTCAATTGGAGATTGATCATGCCCCACGAGAAATTGTCTCCTCTCTCAAACTGCTTGGCATTATCATCCAGAATAATCTTCAATGGGATCAACAGGTTCATCGTCTTGTTCGTAATGTCTCATGGCAACTTAATATTTTGAGAAGAAAATTGAAGTTGAGGCTCATGATTTTCTTTTGATCTATAAAATGTGTGTTCATCCAAGGCTTGAAGTTGGAGCACCTGTGTGGTCTAAGAGCATTACTGTTGCTCAAGCCCAATGTATTTAACACATTTAGAAGAGAGCACAACGCATGATTGCTTTTCTGAACATCTTTCCCTGAGATGAACTTTTGAACATTTTAATGCTGTCTCACCTTCTGACAGGCTAAACTTAATTACAATCTGCTTTGCTAAATCCTTGCTCACTCCTGAGTGGTATTGCCATCTTTTGCCCCAATCTCGACTTGTTATGTTCAGTTGCAGGCTCAGAAACTACCAATAACTACACCCGGCTCAAATAAGAACTCAGAGATACAAACAATCTCCTGTTCCTTTCAAGATTCCACTATTAAATGCTTAATTGTGGACTGTTGTGTAATTTTAATGATTTACTTATTGTTGTACACCGCCCCTCCCTATTCCATTTCCAGGCGCTGCAGGTCGCCATTGCTGGGCGCTGTCGGCACTCGTGATGACATGCTCTGAAAGGGTGAACTCAGATTTCACTCCGTTTGTTTGTTTGTTTGTTTTCTTGTTTGTTTGTCCGCGTGATTATCTCAGCCATCCTTGAAGCCAGCAAGCTGAAATTTGGGGACAATAGTGAACAAGTTGTTTGCGTATAAAGGGTATTTAACTTATTTATTTATTAATCAATTCATTGATTATTTACTTAATTTTTATCTATTAATTAATTCCTTACTTATTTTACTTCTCATCCGGGCAACTTCTCAGGCACCTTTTGAGCGAGCAAGCTGATATTTGGACATGACAGTGACCAAGCGATTTGGCAAGAAAGGGTATTTTTTATTGATTGATTAATCAATTAATTATTCATTTTTTTTTGATTACTTTATTTTCAAAAATTACACTTTTGGGTAAAACAGTGATGGTTTTAGTATGCCAATTCGACAATTGATGAAGAAATTGATCATTTTATGATAAATATTTATTTATTATTTTATTGATGCAATTAATCGATTATTGTGCACCACTCCCTCCCAAATCCACTTCCATGTGCTGCACGGTGGCATTGCCAAAGTCACACCGGCAATGTTGTGCGCTGGAGGATATATTTTGTTTATTTACTTGTCATGGGGGCAGTGTACTTTGAATGTAACTGTTCCAGTCATAAATTATTTCATGTTTTATTTTGTGTGATTCTTATTTGCAGCACTCTTGTTTTTGGATCTTTTTTACTATTTCATTGTATTTTACTTTAATGGAACTGAAATATTTAAGTCCTTGGACGACTTGTTTTGTGTCTCTTGAATTGAACTGAAATTTGATTTGATTTGAATTTTCTTCTTCTGCAGATGAACAACGAAATCCAACACAGGTAGAGGCCATTCAGCCCATCATGCCTGCACGAACACCACACCAACCCAACCACACAAGATCCAAGGAAGAAAATGCAAAAAAATGTTTTTAATTCATGAAATAATTTTTTTTGTTTGTTTCTTTGTTTTTTGTAGTTTTTGTATTGTTTATTTTTTTCCCCCTTTTCTTCCCTCATGGGAGGTGGCATGGGCTTGGTTAAAAACACACATCATCAACCACACAACCCCCCTTGACAAGACCCCCCAACAACAGCACTCTGTACACATGTGCACAATCACCCATCAATGCTCAAACTACCCAAAGGTCTTATCAACATTCCCATACCCCTCTATCTCCATAACTTCCAGGTACCTTTCTAATTGTAATTTAAACTTTTCTTCTTTTTCTGCTGCCACTAATTTTCCAGAGGCCATTCCATGCATTAACTACTCTGAGTGAAAGCCCCCTGCCTTGCTACTGTCTTTACTCTCCTCTTCTTTCCTCTCAAGCTGTGGCCCCTGGTCCGATCACTGTCTCCTCTGTTGAATAATTCATCTGCATGTATTCTTTCTGTACCTTTCATTATCTTAAACATCTCTATTATATCTCCTCGTAACTACCTCCTTTCTCGTGAATAAAGCCCTGTCTCCTTCAGCCGGTCCTCATAGTTGAGTCTAGCTCGGCCCGGAATCTATCTTGTAGCCATGAGCTGAAACCTCTCTATGGCATCTACGGCCTTCCGGAACTATGGTGACCAAAACTGCACACAATATTCTAAATGTGGCCCTCACTAAATTCCTATGCAATGTTAACACCACCTCTTTTGATTTATATTTGGTCACCCTCCGAATACAGCCTAAAACCCTGTTCGCTTTACCGATAACTGCCTGGCACTATGCTGCCTGCTTACCTCCCCTATCTATTACCACCCCCAGATCCTTCTGTGTGACACACTCCAAAATTACCCTTGCATTCTGTCATCTCTATTTTCGTTGTTATTTCCTCTCTCCAACACCTTACACTTGCCCAGGTTAAATTCCATCTGCAATCTTTTGTGCAATCGATGCAAGTATCAATACTTTCCTGTATCTGATCGCACCCTCTCTGCAATCTACCTCACCTCCAAGCCTTATATAATCTGCAAATTTGGAAAGCTTACTCTTTACCCCATTATCCAAATCGTTGATGTAAATAATGAATCGTAATGGTCCGAGTACTGATCCCTGAGGTACCCTGCTACTTGCATCCTCCCAGCAAGACATCCTCCCACTCACAGACACTGTTTGCTTCCTCCCACTAACCCAGCTTGCAATCCAATCAGTGACCTGACCAGCCACTCCACAAGCTCTCACTTTGACTAACAACCTGCAATGTGGTACTTTATCATATGCCTTCTTAACGTCGAGATTTTCTATGTCCACTGCCTTTCCATCATCCATCCAATCAAACACGAGGTCACAGAACTCTAAAATATTTGTTCGACAGGAACAACCTTTGGAAAACCCATGCTGACTCCGTTTAATTAGTTTGTATTTATTTAAATTGTTCCTCATCTGGTCCCTAGTTAATGTCTCCATCACCTTCCCCACAACTGAAGTCAAATTAGCAGGTGTATAGTTTCCCAATTCTTCTCTATATCCTTTCTTAAATTATGGTGTTACATTTGCTACTTTCCAATCCTCCGGTACCTGTCCTGACTCCAGTGAGCTCTTGAAAATATCTGTTAATATCTCGCTTGCATACTCAGCCACCTCCCTCAATACTCTCGGTGCATATTATCTGGCCCGGAGCCTTATCAACTCTTAGATTTCCGAGCTGTTCGTTTACTTCCTCCACTCCAACCTGGATCTTCTGGAAAAAGCCCTTTCTCACCTTCTTGATAGATTATCTCAGCTATTGGCAATTCTCTTGACTGTTCTTGTGTCAAAGTTGAAGCAAAAAAACCTGTATATTCAGCCTGCCATCTCACTTTCCTCATGAACCACTCTCCCAGGGCCATTCCTCATTGGGCCCACACTCGTCCGAATCTGAACCTGCTATTATGTTTAATATTCTCAGCCATGTCCTCGTCCTGTCTTTTGGCTTGCTGAGTTATTTTCTCAACTTGCCTCTGTTTACTCCGAGAGTGAAATAAATCTAACTCCAGTCCTGTTCTTGTAAACCTCAGAAATGCCTGCTGCTTCTCCTTAATAGTGTTCCTTATCTCACTGCTCAACCACTCTGGTCTCTTTCTGTTTCGAGTTTTATACCTCATTGGAATGTACTTACTCTGCACTCTACACATTTGATCCTTAAAGGCTTCCCATTTCTCTGATGCTAATTGTCCTGTTATTATTGTATCCCAATCGACATCACCAAATTCTCTCCTCATACCCTCAAAGTTTGCCTTCCTAAAATCTAATAGCCTTACCCTACGATCCTTAACTCTATCCGTTAACAGAATCTTTGCACACACAATGTTATGTTCACTTGCTCCAAAATGCTCCCCGACCTCCACCTCCTCCACCATATTGGGATTGTTACTTAAAAGGAGGTCTAACATTGCATTCCCCCTTGTGGGCTTGTTTACAAACTGGGTTAAAAATCAATCTTGGACTAAATCTTGGAAATCATCATCTGCTCTGCCCTTTCCCTGTTCCTGGACCCAATCCATCCCTGGCAAGTTAAAATCCCCCATACTCAATTATCTTCCCCCACCACATGCCCTTTTGAATTCCTCATGTACTCTTCCTTCCTCCTCTTCCTTCACATGATGAGCCCTATAAAAGCATCCTCCCAGTATCTTTCTGTTCAGACAATCTCGAATCTTGACCCATGCAGAATCCTCCACATTATTTCCCTCTTTATTGTTATCCCTTTCTCTTGATGCAATGCTGTACTTTACCCAGATTGCTACTCCTCCTCCGATTCTCTCCTTCCCATCACACCTCCACACCTTGTAGCCTTCCAATGCTGTCCTCCAGTTACTCTCCTCCATGAATCATGTCTCACTTATTGCAACTTTGTCGTACTCCTCACGACTTAGTTTGGCTTTGAGCTCTTCCGTCTTATTATTTAAACTCCTGGCATTGGTACAGAACGTTTCACTTTTCCCTTCCTGAAATTCTATGTTCTTGCCTGACCTTACTCATCAGAATTACATCAGTTCCTTCCTTCACAGCTTCCCCACCCTCCGCTGACCTAAATAAGCCTGAATTACTTCCTAAATTCCTCCTGCAAACCTTGCTGCCCCCTTTCTATTTAACATACGGCCATCATTCTGGAAACCCTCCCTTTGTCCCTGAAAGATTCCCACTGCTTCTTTCATGTAAAAGAAGTGAAGAAAGTGAAGAAAAGGCTTCTTTCACTCCCTTCACCATTCTTACAGCCATTGGTTGACATCTATCGCTTTGTTCATAATTTCTATATCATTTCCTAATCTTGGGAGAATCCCAGAAAACATGACCTCACAACCTAACCCTTTGCTTTTTACCGCTTACCCAATATCCTGCATCTATTTTTCAAAACCAGTGAGAAAACTCACCTCAAATCATTTGCTCCTCAATGAACCACAACCAACTTCTTCCAACCATGACTTGATACATTGTCATTTCCCCTTCCATGACCTGATTCAATGTCCCTAACTCCTGCTGTTTCAAAACTGCACAGAATTCTCTGTCCACGATCCTTCCTGCAGGATGAAGAATCTACATATTGTTACGGCCACGGGTACCGAGTGTATGATGAGGGTGTTAATCCCCGTTTCTCCTCGGAAGAGCCGGACCTGGGGCCACCGCTTAAAATTTATTTCTTGGTGCAGTGGGTTGCTTTTCAACCATGAACACCAATCAATTAACCACAAGTTCCAGTGTCCACCTGGACAGAAGTTAACCACGAGTTCCAATTAGTTTGGTAATTACCTCCCACTCTATCGAGGTTTGGACATTGCTGGATCATTGGATGGAAAGGACAAGTACGGGCAGGTTGAAACATCAACAAGAAATTTATTAATGAGGAAGAAATAAATAACTGAAGAAGTTTTTATTTCTTTGTGGTGAAAATAGGTAAATTCAAATCAAAATATTCTCAAGGAAATAAATAATTAATTGGGAATTGATAGAAAAACAGAAAAAGAGCAGATGCTTATCACGATGCCTTACTTTTGATTATACATGAGACGAGGGTACCCAGCAGATCATTCAGGGGGGAAAGAAATCCGGTCTCGGCTTACCAAGGTTGAAGTCGTCGTGCGTCAAATAAAATGTCCTGAAATGTGTGAGCGTGCCTTGGTCCGTTGCCAGCGCCCTGCCTCTCCGTACACCCAATCGCAAACAGGCTCGAACACCAATTGACATCACGTCCTCACCCCCAGGAACCAGGTACGCCAAGAGCAGAACCAGCAGGAACGGTTGAGCCGTCACCCACCGTCAGGAGCAGCTCGCCCACTGTCACCAGTGGTCAGGACTGTAAGGCTGTCACCAGCTCACCAACTGTCATCAGTGGTCAGAGCTGTAAGGTGCTGAGGCACTGTGAGGAGTTGTAACCAGCTTTCACCAAGCTCTCAGGAAAAACGGTCCTCCCGTCCTTTTTACAGGCGACCAGTCTGGGTGGAGCCTCAAGCTGACGTCAGCCAAATCCACCTTGCCTCTTGGCACATCGTTGCATTTGACCAACCATCAACCTCGCGATCATTCCTTCCTCATTCAGCCCGACACGAACAAGAGCCAGCCAACATCGATAGAGCTACCAAACGGGGCGTCAAACGTCGATGGAAAAAGGTGGACGTCAACGTCGTTGAAAGAGGTGGGTGTCGATTTTCGATGGACAAAGGTGAACGTCAATGAAAGATAGGTGGGTGAGGTAAATGATCCACAGCTGTATTTGACAGTCAGAATAACCGCTCAGGAAAAGCCCGCGGTGTGATAATCAAATATCTTGAAAGTCCAAGGTGTAAATAGATCGTCCACCTCCAAGCCAATGTGTCCTGATGGAAATGGGATAGATGAGCCTCCGTTGGGTAACGGCTATCTCACGTGGATGAATGTGTCGTAAAGAGAAAAAGGCCATCTCAATAGAAAGGGAATCTATTCAATACCATTCTCCAACTCATCAAAGTTAGAATCTCACCAGACATGGGGAGGGGTCTATCCTGAACATGCATTTAGGGAAATAACTGTCTGAGAACCTGAATGATTGGGATGCATTCGTCAGATCCGATTCTGAAATCCGAAACAATATTTAATCATCTCATCACCCACAAAAACTGTCTCCCAGACCTCATTTCTATCAATTTATATTGCAGTACCTTCACTACTCCCGACACTTGCTGCACCACTATTGTCTACACCGTCACCACTTCCAATATCCTCAGCAACCTCACTCGACAACCAAAACCAACTATTATCTTCAAATTTTTCACATTCTGCAACTTCCTGCAAATTATCTTTCCGTTCCTTCAACCGAGTAATAACTATCCTCAAGTGGGCGATTTCCTCACGCTTCCTGCAACAGTGAGAACCCTCTGTTTCCCCTCTTGTTGACATTGCCCCCATTGAGCATCCATCACATTTTATGAACTCCTCTTCCTTTCCCCTTCGGTCTCTATTTAGACCCTTTTTTTTAACCTCCATATTCCCAAGGCCCCAACTAACTTGAATGTGAAACTTAACACGAGGCGTTCCCCTGATTGTTTCAATAAAGTAACACAAGCACCCGCTAAAACCGTCATGAACACAACTACAACATTTATTTATTTACACACATGATTTGTATATATATATATATATATATATATATATATATATATATATATATATATATATATATATATATATATATATATATATATATATATATATCCCACATTTGTATCAGGGTATGTAGTCCCACATACCCTGATACAAATCATGACAACAAAAAACGCAAAATAACACTCGTTTTATGAAATAATTATCTGTTATCAACACATTTCTGCAAGTATTTATCGTGGAGAGAAAGCATGGTTGTATCACCATCTCCTCCTCCGAAATAAATTGACCGAGGATGTTCAAACTTTCAGAATCCTCACCCTCTTCACCCCCCCTTCCCAGCACCACTCCCCTTCCACAATCCCCCATCAACCATCACCCCCACAAGAGCCAGTACCACCCCTTCTTACCCCCTCAACCATCTTCAGATCTTTATTGACTGATCAGTGTCTATGGAAGAAGCAGAAACCAGAATGAGTTTCCCATAAATTTAGCTCGTCTCCATGGTAATCTCAAATTGTGAGCCATCAAGACAAAACCTGTTTTTTTGGGGGGGGGTGGGGGCTCGTGCCATGTTGAGGCTCGTGAATGAGTTAACACACAGAACATTCACCAAGGCAGGAGCCGAGAGAGGCAGGAGAGGGAAGCACAAAATTGTGGGGAACAGAGACAATGGGAGATAGAGGGATGGGTGGGGTTCACGGGGAAAACAAGATGGACACTGGAGGAACATTCAGGAGGAAAAAACGGGGCATTTGAAGGAGGTTGCTTTGGGGTGGATTAACGGGGGTCGAAAAGGTATTGGATGGGGGAAGATATGAGATGGTGGTGAACAGCTGTTTTGAAGACCTGGAATGGGGAGTGTGATTGAAGAGCGTGTGGGAGTTTGTTCCAGAGGCAGGAAAAAAGAGTAATGAAAGAGTGAAGGTGAAGAGTGATTCTTGATTTTTGCAGTTTTCCTCACATTGGGTTTGTTGTGGACCTTGTGTACCTTGCAGAAATATAGGAAGGACAGATCACACAGAGAGCAAGGGTGGGGGGGGGGGGCAAGGCCAGGGAGGATATGGGAGAAGACAAAGACCACAGATCTGTCTGGTTAGAGAGTGAGAGAGCCAAAGACTCACTTTCATTGCAGGAGATCCCAATGATCCTAAATGCCTTGGTTTGCACACCATGAAGTCGAGAAAGGTGAGAGGCGGGAACACCAACCCAGAGTGGAGTGCAGTACTCAGACTCCGGATGAAAGCTTTGTCAGTGGTTGGAAGCTCAGGTGTGCAAAGGAAAGACTTTGAGTGACGAAGGATGCCCAGTCAGCGACTGGCTTTGGAGGCCGGCTTGGAGATGTAGCTTTCTCAGGAAAGAACGTGGCAGCAGATAAAGAGGCCCAAGAGCTTTAAGGAAAGGACTTCTTCAACAATGGGAATGTTGAGAAAGTCGATGGGGTGGGGGGAGGGATTTCAGGAGGTCCTTTCAGAGAGACAATGTGCGGGTGAGAGATTTTCAATCTCAGGATTGAAAGATACAGTGTGTTCCAAGTGTTGGACCAGCTTGTGATTTTATCCAGGACTGCAGAGAGTGAAGAGGCTGCTGCCTGTTGATGTGAGATGGTACAGCAGAGGGTGGAGTTAATCGCAAGGAGATAAAAGAATTTTTCAAAGAGTTGGAGAGATCATTGATGAAAACCAGAAAAAGCACAGGGTCAAGAACACTGCCTTGAGGAACTCCAGCCTGGACAGAAAGAGGAGATGAAAGAATTCCATTTAGAGATTCGCATTGACCGAAAGGAGAGGAAGTCTGTGAGCTATGAGTGGAAATTGCCTTGGTCACCATAAGAAGAGAGTTTGCTGAGCAGTGCAGGATGTCAGACGTTGTGGAAAGCTCGTGATGTGTCAAAGGAGATGTCTCTGATCTCATGTTTGACATTGAGGACCTCCATCCATTGTTGGGAAAGCAGAAGCAGCACCAACACACAATGGTGTCTCATCATGACCTGAGTTATACACATGAGATCCTCCAGGGGCTTCAAATCACTGGAAAAATCAATAAACACGTGGTGTACACAAGTCTTGGTTACTTTGGTGAAAGTGTTTAATTTTACTTTACTCTGGGGTGGAAATTCATCACAATAATGTAACAAATTATTTTCGAGTAATTGTTGGAGGTGAATTGGTTCAGTGTGATGTTAATGATTCGATAACCAGAACGGGACTCGGGAGAGATCAAACCCCGCCAGGTTTAACAGTTCAACCTTTGTATCCACTGATCGGCTTGATCTGGATTGGGACCTCAACCAAAATCGAATCACCTTGATCTCTGTCTACAAACCGAACTCATCCACCAAGTTTTATCATAACTCGTCCACAATTTAAATGTCATTAAATTTATCGTTTTTGACTCGATCTCTAAATTGTGAAGAATCATTAAAAACTTGGTGTTCCCTTATTAACCGTTAAGGAGGCTGTCTTCATATCTTGGGGTCTGAGTTTGAGTCGCTGTGCGGCCGTTAACGAACACCAGGTGGGTTGTCTCAGCCTGTCATGCTTCCGAGGTCGGCAAAATGAGAACCAGGTTGTTGGTAACAAGGGGCACTGCATCAGCGACACAGCCGCGTTTCCAGAAAATGATGCAACCAGCAGCCACAAGCTGGACACGAAACAACAACTTAAAAAATTATCTTATCCGGATCCGGATTCCGATCATCACGAAAATCCAATCCATTCTTCCTTGAAACACCGAACATGTCCACATTTTGAGGTTTCCTTCTCAAAGACAGAAAAACAACAACAACTCAGAGGTTAAAAAACAACAACCCCCGTACGCATTTGCTGATGAAGGTAATAAATGATGATTTATTGACGAAATGAGATAAATAATTAACGATGATTAAGATATAATTTATGATTCTGATCACGTTGAAACTCTTTCTTGAAGGAAGAGGGAGGCTGACGTCACAATGGAGTACGTCACAATAAAAGTGACGTGATAATTGGTTTCTGTGAACGACCCGTCTTCCAAGGGGACATCTGGCCGTGCTGGACGTGTTTTCGTCCGATAACAAGTTTCCATTGAAGATTTCTCTGTGGATTTTATTTTTATCTTCACAAGATGCGGCTGTTTGGAAAGAAAACCCAACGAAGGTTCCTCACTCGGGTTTAAACAACATGGAGTGTAATTTTATCTCTTCACGTCGAGTGGAGCCCGAATAAGATCTGTTACTCTTCTTCCTCTCTGTTCGTGTTTTTCCTTCTTGTGTCGAACGAGTCGTGAGTGACAAACGTGGAGCGGTGTGAATCCTTCCTGAAGGAAGTGTGAATCCTTCCTGAAGGAAGTTTGAGTTGTTGATTTATGAGGAATGTTCTTTTTCAGGGAACGAAACATGAATGAGATTCCTGGTGTGGAAGATTTCCTTGTGATCGAGTCTCCCCAAGTGGACCAATCACCACAAACGATCATAAAGAATCCTCCCTTTTGGAAACGTCTGAGGTAAATAATTATCTTTTCCTTTTCTTCACTTTGTTTAAACTTGTTATTGGATGTAATTTACCTTAACAAATGAACAACAAATTGACTTTTGAATCTTTTTCAACCAAGGAATAAGTTCGGCAGACGAGGGAAGAGAGGGACCGGTGGTGGTGAAGTTCAACGTGACGTGTAAGTAAGAGAAAATATCCATTGGGAATGTGGTGACATGAAACGGACTAGTAATACAAATGGTATTCATGGTGAAAGGAAATGGAAGATAACCCTGTCGTGTCTCGATCACATTTTGTTCCTCAAATATTTCCTGTATCAGAGGTTATCGGTTTAAGGGCGGGGGGATTGCTCTGAGGTTCTTGTACTGAGTTGTTTAACCTGGGTTAGAATCCTGATCCACATATTAATGGTCATCCTGGTGTTTTACCTGAAGGGTGAGGCACAGGTGTGTGCACCGTTCCACCAAAGGACATGAAGCTACAGGACCATGTACCAGCACTGGGGGTGTTGGTGGACATGAAAGATCCCATCGTGTCTCTTGATAATAGTTGGCGAGTTATCGCCGGGACCTTGATCAAATTACAAATTCCTTCCAGTCAACTAAAGGATTGGTCAACCAGTTCGTGAAAGACTTGGACCACAACTATTCCCACACCCCAACCTATTAATAGTGTCGAATATCGTAGAAAAATCGTGAAAATTATGATACAAGCATCAAATTTGGTACATTTGTTCTCCAGGGGATTCTAATCAAATCTGCCTGATTGGCCATTTGAAAATCCACATTTTGAAAAATTTGGATGAAAAAAAAAAATTTGAAGTCACAGCTGGCTGAAATTCTTGAAGCGTTAGTGAACATCCCAGACAGAGAACCAAGGGGAGATGCAGTCATCATTGATGGCTCAGCACTTATCAATGCCCTCCCTCTACACACTTCAAAGATATTTGATGACTGTGCTCAAGAAGACATCATCCCAAAGGTGGAATCCTATGGTGCCAGGTACGAGAGGGTGGATGTGGTGTTTGATGTGTACAAGAAGTCAAGTCTGAAGTCTGAGGCAAGGTCGAAACCAGGGCCAGGAATCATAAGAAGAGTGACAGGAACCAGTAAGACCCCAAGTAACTGGAGAAGCTTTCTCCGAGATGACAGCAACAAGACTGAGCTGTTTCACTTCCTTGCGAAAAAGATGTGTGAAGCACAGACGACAAGCACAGTCATTGTCACAAAAGGAGAAGATCCCATTAGCAACACAAGGAAGTCACTGGATGCTGTGTCTCCATGTTGTCATGAAGAAGCTGACACTCGAATATTTATACACGCCAGGGATGCAACGACGGATGGTAGCAAGTCCATTATCATCAAGGCTAATGACACGGATGTACTAGTCATAGCAACATCTGTACTGCCATCATTACAGGAACTAGGTCTTGAAAACATGTGGATTGCCTTTGGCCAAGGAGCCAAGGCACGATGGATTCCAGTCCATGAGGTAGTTTCTGCAATAGGGCCTGAGAAAGCTGGAAGGATCCGATACTTCCATGCGTTCACTGGATGTGACGTCGTGTCTGCCTTCCACCGTAAAGGGAAGAAAACTGCATGGCAGACTTGGAACGTCTTTGATGATGTTTCTGAAACTTTCACCAATCTCAGCCAGCATCCAACATTGATTCGTGATCTTGACTTTCTTGAAGTTTTTTTTGTTTTTTTTTCAAATTTTTCAAAATTTGGATTTTCAAATGGCCAATCAGGCAGATTTCATGAGAATCCCCTGGAGAACAAATGTGCCAAATTTGATGCTTGTACCATCATTTGCACGATTCCTCTCAAAAATTGCTGTTATCTGCCCCACTAAAAGGAGGTATGGGTTGTTCAAGTTGTTAAAGAAGAATAAGATGTTTAAGGTTCTCAGAATGTCGATCGATGAGAAATACATACGGCAAGTGCCAGGAGGTACCTGATGTGACAAGGGAAGCTGTACACGGAGTTCCACTTCAACCAGACATGGATCGAAATGTTACTCATCGTTTGCAAATATTTTATCCACATCAAAGCACAGCAACAACTTCTTTGTACAACATTATCTAAATATTAAAACTGAAGGACCAATTTTGTGCTCCTCCTCGCGGTCACGTCACGTTTTTCTCGCTACTGTGACCTGGACTGAAAGAAACTTCGTACGTGGAAGAGTGCATCACACATAGTGACAATCGTCAACCTTCAACTCTGAAGTATCTATCTATTGACAGTGAAGGACCAATTTTGTGCTCCTCCTCGCGGTCGCGTCACATTTTTCTCGGTAATGTGACCTGAGAAGTTTTGTACACAGTGTGCGTCAAAGTCCACAAGTGCACAAACCAAGGGACTTCTTCATAAGAAGTGGTGGACACCAAAAATGTCGTGTACATGGACGTTTTGTGGGCCTCATTAGGTAAGGCCATGAGGTACATCGACTGGGATCCTGCTCTTACAAGAGCCGCCACTGGTTGTCATATTGAGCTCATGGAACGGAAACCGTCTGTGACGGGGTTTCGGCTAGTATCAGAATAATACACCAACAATGTCAACCGACACAAGGAACCTTGAGGAGGCCATTTATGCCATCATGCCTGCACTTGATGAACACCACATGAATTAAATTAATACATTTATTATTCCACGAGTGAAGTACAGAGTTGGGTTAAGCAAGTCGTTCACTCTGTTTACAGAGTCGGTCTCTGGTTGAGGATGTACTTCATTATCCCCACACTTTTGGAAAAAAATAACAAAATAACAAACAGTCATAGACTGGTACTTACGAAATCGTCAACTTGACCTCTGACTTTGTCTCATAAAAGCTGTCTCTGGAGAAGGTAGCGACGCAAACCAGAAGTTTCTACGATGGTTCTGTACCAAACCATCAAAAATCGAATATTTGACCTCACTGTGACCTTGACCTTTGACCGATTTTGACCAAAATCTAATCAGCGCTCGCCGTCACCCTCCTGAATCACGTGGTGTAATTTGACAATGATGATTCTGTACCGAACCATCAAAAATCGAATGTTTTGGATGTTTGACTTCACTGTGACCTTGAACTTTGACCGATTTTGACCAAAATCTAATCAGCGCTCGCCGTCACCCTCCTGAATCACGTGGTGTAATTTGACAATGATGATTCTGTACCAAACCATCAAAAATCGAATGTTTTGGATGTTTGACTTCACTGTAACCTTGACCTTTGACCGATTTTGACCAAAATCAAATCAGCACAAGCCACCACCCTCCTGAATCACGTGGTGTAATTTGACATTGGTAGGTTCTTCCGTTCTCGAGTAATCATGTTTTGGATGTTTGACCTCACTGTGACCTTGACCTTTGACCGATTTTGACCAAAATCTAATCAGCGCTAGCCACCACCCTCCTGAATTACGTGGTGTCATTTGACATTGGTAGCTTCTTCCATTCTCGAGTTATCGTGCCTACAAATAAACACACACGCACACACACACACACACACACACACACACAAACAGATGATGGAAAGTCATCAATATACTTACGAAATTTTTAGATTTCATAACTAACAAAACAACCGAGGGGATGTCATGATCGGCTCCGTCCGTGTGTCTGTCCAACACACTATCTCCTCTTAAACAGTTCGGCAGAAATTCACCAAACTTGGTTGTTATGATCATCACATGGCACGAAGGTGCAAGAGCAGTTCATATTTGGACATGACCCCTGAGGTGGGGGTCAAAAAGTCGAATGCCGAAAAATGCAATAACGGTAACTTTTTGTAAGGTATCTTTGTGAATGTAATCAACATTGGGGGGACACATGTAATATGTAATCAACATTGGGGGGGGGGGGACACATGTAATATGTAATCAACATTGGGGGGACACATGTAATATGTAATCAACATTGGGGGGGGGGACACATGTAATATGTAATCAACATTGGGGGGACACATTTAATATGTAATCAACATTGGCGGGGGACACATGTTATATGTCATCAACATTGGGGGGGACACAAGTAATATGTAATCAACATTGGGGGGACACATGTAATATGTAATCAACATTGGGGGGGACACATGTAATATGTAATCAACATTGGGGGCGACACAAGTTATATGTAATCAACATTGGGGGGGGGACGCATGTTATATGTAATCAACATTGGGGGGATGCATGTTATATGTAATCAACATTGGGGGGACACATGTAATATGTAATCAACTAAACATAAGGGGGACACATGTAATATGGAATGATTTGTTTTATTATTTATTTGATTCCTGGTTGAAGCCCCAGGGAGTGGGGATTTGGGATCACATGGAAAAACAATTTGAGATCAGAATCTCTTTTTCAGGGAAGGAAAGATGAATGACGCTCCTGGTGTGGAAGATGTTGTTCTTGTCGAGCCTCCCCAAGTGGACCAGTCATCACCACAAACGATGACAAACATTCCCTCCTTTTGGAAACGTCTGAAGTAAATAATTAATTCTCTTTTCCTCTTCCTCACTTTGTTTAAACCTGTTTTTGGATATGTCTACTTCAAGAAATGTACAACATGTTGACTTTTGAATCTTTTTCAACCAAGGAATAAGTGCCGCAGACGAAAGAAGAAAAGGAAGGTTTGTGACGAGGTTCAACATGACGTGTAAGTAAGAGAAAATATCCCTCAGAATGTTACATGAAACGTACTCGTCATACAAATGTTATTCCTATGAGGAAACCGAAGGTAACACAATTGTATCTCTGGTCATTTTCCATCTGCTTAGAAGTCAGCTTACATCACCTTGATCAGCCAACCTTACTGCTTCTCTACATTGGGAGCAAAAATCACTTCCATGTCGCTGTGTTTGAAGCCTTGGTTTGAACCTGCACTGAAAATGAATGAAATTAAACATTTTGAATGATTCCCACTCAGATTTTAACCTCACCATATTGCACATTATAAAGTTGTTTAAATTTTCTTTTGTAAGAAGAAGATTATTTGTCAGACCGGATACCACCGGGTGGTGCGAAACGATGCACAATCACATCGAGAGAATTGGGGTCTTCCCCCCACCCTGAACCCCTCCCCCAGATATGCCACCCACACACAAACCAGACTTGTGTCCCCTTTGGCAACATTTAAAATTTGTTTGCGTATTTTTTGTTTTTTTCCCCTTTTCGAAGCATATTTACAGTGTACATATCAGAACAGATCATTTTCAGATCAGATCATTTTTGTGGTGCAGGTGATAACAGTCCCAGTACTGATCCATTTCGTACTCACATTACTTGCATCTTTCCACGCAGACATCCTCCCATTCACATCCACTCTTGAGATTCTATCGCTCACCCAGTTAGTTGTTAGTTTAAACTTCTGAAAGTACATATCCACCACATCCACTGTATTCTCCTCATCCACCCAATCTTCGACTTTCAAAGTCAGCATGCATTAATGTGGAGGATTTTATCAATAACCGGTATGTAACTCTGAGCACGAAACTTCTGTGAAGGAGAGAGTTCTGATTCTGGCATGAGACCACAATCACTTGGATTCAGCCGAACATCGCGTCAACACTGGCAAGCCTGCACATCTTCTGTTGTGCCATATTTCTCTGCTTGCTGCCGCTCGTACTCATGAAAGCACTCCCATTTTAACTCGAACAAAAGTTTTCCATGACTTCACAGTTGCCACTGAAGTGTTCAGATCTCGTTTGGGATGCAGTGGCTTTTGACTGATATCATTGATCCTGTCGAGAATCTCATTCCAAAAGACTGAATGTATACACGTTTCCAGCTGACACGTGTTCATATTAGCCATTTGCCTCACAACGTATTTTGGACATTTCATCCGGGTTATCACAACTTTTGCCATCACGTTCCTGATTTGAGCATTGCCCTGCATGAGTTTTTTTTAATGGTGACAGCTCCGTGCAGTGACTCTTTGAGCGACGCAGACATGACTGGCAGGTTTGTTGTGCGAATCCATTGGTATTTCATCACGACGTGTGGATGCAGTGAAAAATCTCAATTCTTGAGAAAGTCAAAGAAACCCACAGCAGCTGGACAGCAGTCAGCTGCTACCTTTCTACCCAGGTTTAATTAGTGCCATGCACAAGGTATCTCTATCACCAGGTTGTTCTCTGGTGCCACCTTGGCTTGGAGGCCATGTGTACCTTCTGCTCATAACTGAAACATTGTCATGTGACTTGCCACAGCAATTTTTGAATTCGAACTTGTGTGTGTTTCGGAATTCCACGAAGCCATTGAAAATGCCTTTTTCAGACTTCTTTTGCAATCTACCATTTTTCAGTGCCATTCCAAAAGACTGGAGAAGCCTTGTGCCAATCTGTACCGCTGTTCATACTGTACGCTACCGCAAGAAAATAGAGAAAAAGTTACTGAAATATGGGTTACAGAAGTGAGAGTCGTGAAGAGAGGGACAATGCAAGGCATCAGAACTTATTTGAGTGATATCTGCAATCATCGGAAATGCAAGTCGTCAGAACATAATTTAAATTGAGGGTGTGGGGGTGGGGGTGGAGGGGAGTAAATGAGGCACAGTTTTGTGGAGGCCTTTTTGGCTACTGCCCATTCTGCGTGGCCTAAATCCGGCCCTGGACAGCAGATAGGATGCCGGTTTCATGTCCATCTGAAGGAAGACACACATTGACGAATTGCTTTTTGTGTAAAACACCAGAATGACAGTTTTGAGATGGGCTGGGATTCAATCCTCGGCTCGGTGGCCTCGAGGTGAATGTGAGAGCTTGGGACACCAAGCAGAAATGGAAAGGTGTGGTTTAATAAAATAACTTTTTCGTGATCGTCACACCCTCTACACCACGTGGTGTTTATTGGCTTCATTGTGAACTGTGTTTGAAGATACTTACGAGGGGAGCAGTCAAGTTGTGTTATTTTCTATCTGAATGTGGCAAACACATAAAGAACCGAGGCAGTCTGATTCTCATCGACCTGACTGTATTTTTAGTTCGACATTGTTTTGTTTGTGACAATGTTTCAGCCACAGCTTCACAAAATCTCTTTTTTTCTGCAGGGAAGTTCAGCATCAAATGTCCAATGCTTTTGAGGAGGAAAATGTTGAGCCTCAAACACCAGAAGGACTGTTTGAGGAGGAAAATGTTGAGCCTCAAGTGATCAATGGATCATTTGAGGAAGAGATCGTGGAACCTAAAAGGACAAAAGGATCCTTCAAGGAAGAGTTGCTAACTGGTGAGTTTTGAGAATTAATCTTTTCACAATGCAAATTATCTTGGTTAGAAGTATTTTGCTTGTTGGGAGAGCAACCTGAAAGTGGTGGTGTGATGGTATTTGGGCAGAAATTTTACATGTTTGGGCGGAAATTTTGAAAATGAAAAACTTAAACAGTTTAGGGTGCCAGGAATAACCTACCTTCTGTGATTCGAAAGATATCATGGTTCTTTAACGTCCCACCAGTAATCAATGCTAATCATTCCATCTTGAGCTGTTGCTGCATATTATGTGAAGCCACCTTTTCTGAACACAATTCCTCTTTGGGTTTTGGTTCATGGGGCAATTTGTTTCTGCAACAATCTGTGGAGAGATCTTCAGAACCCCTTCTGCTTGTAATACAACACAAAACTCACCATCACAAACACTCACAGCACACACAAACTAATAAATATATCCTACACATGAACAGAACATGTAACAAGCATGTTTTGCCAACCTGAGTCATTGATTAAAGATCCTCGAGTCATTTGTCATTTCGGATTTTGAACATGTCAACCAACCACGGGAAATAAGCTGAGGCGTTGTTTTGGAAGTGGGTCCTTTTTTTAAGAAGGGCGAATGTCTGATACGCTGCTTCCCCTTGCTTTCCATAGCAGTTAACACACCCCACTTGTACATTGTTTTGAACATTCATCGTCATTATTTTTCCATCAACACAAACCTGTCATTGTCTCTTTCTTAGTCCCCAACCAGGTTCACCGGAGGTGTCTCTCCGTTTGCTCTCTGTCTGTCCATCCATATATCCCAGCTGTGGTTTTTCAGACTTTTTCCCCCCATACCCTTCATCATGTTCAACTGAAACTTAGTGCATGACATTCTTCTGATAAGGAACAGAACAAGTTTGAGTTTCACTGCGTTTCGTTTTGTTTATTAAACATAAACAGCAATTATATGACCATGACAGCCATTGATACTTCGACAAAAATAAAATATCCCACAGAGATGAAGGGGAGGGAGAGACACCAGTCCCTCTGTACATTGTTGGGGAAAAAACATATCTGTAATGAAGATGATTCCTACAAAAGGGATTACTTCAACGTTTGTGAAGAAAAGAAAGTGAAGCATGATGCAAACAGCAACAAACACCGTGCTTTTTTCAAAATTTCAAACAATCAAAATTGAGCATTGAATTCAGATCATGTATTATTATTATTATTTTTTTTTTGTAAGTGAGGTTCGGGGAAGGGCAAGGTTTAAATGACAGTGGTCGAACAGGGCATCAATTGGGCAAACCATTCAAGGGAATGAATGAAGATGGAAAGGACAGGGGAGCGGAGGAAATGCTGAAACGAACCAAGTAGTACGGTTGGGTTAGGAAGGGCTAATGTGATTAATAAAGATTATGGTGAGGAGGAAGTATGACATGAGATGATGTTTCACGACTTGCTTGAAGCCTCTGAGGGAAGAGTGGGAAAGAACTGCCTCCGGAACGTGATTGCATACACAGGAAAAACAAGGAACAAAAGCGTTAAGGTGAGCAATGAAGCTGGATTTTTGGAAGTTTAACCAGGATACTGGAAAAACGTGTGAATCCTGGAGTTCCTGGAGATGGTCAGAGGATTGAGTGAGCAGAGGGAGCAATTTTGTGGAAGAGACGAAAAAGAACAGACCACAGACCTGCGTGCGATGTGAAACCAACAAACCCCGTGCTTCGGCCTCATTATAGGAGATACCAATAATTTTGAGCTTAAGATTCCACAGAACCAAAGAGAGACACATGTGATGTTGTGGTACCACCTCATAAGGGAGAGAGCAATCTCCATTAAGCAACAGACAAAGGCCTTGTAAACTGAGTAGGTCTGAATTTCCAAGGAAACACTTGAATCGATGGAGGATGCCCAGTCTGCGGTTGGCTTTGGAGGCCAGCTTTGCAACATGGTTGACCCAGGAGAGGTGATGGTTGATCGCGAGGATTGGATGCTCCAGAGACTGAACCCTCTCCAATGGCTAACCATGATAATAGATGTAAGTGGGTTAGCTTGATCATTCCAGAGCGACAGTGTGAGTCATTTTCCAGAATTGAAGGCAATGTTTAATTTAAAAGACCAGCATCTAATTAATTCCAGATTGGTTGAGTGGTGCACCTGCACCCTCTTATGATGGTTGGTGTTTCATGGTCCTGCCCTGTACATTTCTCACTTTTTATCACATGAATGTGTATTAATGTTCCCAAATTTCTCCCCTTTGTTCTCTCAGATATGAAAGTGAAAGCGTTTCTTGACTCTCGCAGACATGTGCTGTTTGAGTACTTTCACTGTCATCATAGTATGCTCTGTGGATACGTGCATGAGAAAGTGCCCATTGAGGTATTGAAAAGCTGGCTTGCTGCAAAGAAAGGTGAGTTCCAAAGGCAGACTGTGAAGCTGAGGTCAGGAGGCTTGGGAGAGAGTGCGCAATGATCACATCTGTCCACCGGACAAACTTTTGTTTTCATGATATTTAATGCTATCTCGAATGTAACAGCTTTTGTTTTCTTCTAATCTTTCCTCATTATTCAAGCCTGTTCTGGAACCATTTTGATTGTTCATGCTCGCAGTTGCTTTGTCTGGCTGACACAATGGCCTTGAGGTGCACACACTTGCCTCCAAGTTGTCTGGCCTGACTGATTCCTGACCCAGCCATAAACTGTCATACCTGTGTTTCATCAGTAAGGTCATTCACCAATGTGTGTGCCGTCCCTCGGATTTACATTAAACCGGCGTCCTGTCTTCTGGTATTAGTCAGTGGGCGTTAAATATCCCACGCTGTTCTTCACGAAGAGGTTGCGACCTTTCGTGGTGGTATTCAGTTCATTGATATTTTTGTGTCGCAATATCTGTTTTATGGTGATTTTGCCTCTTCTTTCCAGGATCTTCTCTCAGTCATGGTGAAGGTGATGAAGATGATGTTTGCCTCAACTCCACAGAATCTTCTCTCAGTCAGAGTAAAGATGAGAGTGCTGACCATAAGGAGTGTGAGTCGAATGAGGACAAGCCTGTTGTGGTAAGCAAGAAATTGGATTATCTTTATACTGTGCAGTAATGACCTGGTTTGCGTCGAGGAAGTGTTCCTGAACAGTGTGACGATTATTGAAATGACGTAAATCCGAGCAATTTTTGTCATAAGAATTAATGGAATAAGCGAGGGCTGCGTTCCTAACGTCACCACTTCAAGTATTATATTTCACTTTTTACCGATGATATTACCATTTTTGATTAATAACAGTTATATTGAAGTACGGTACAGAACTTGTTTCGGTAATTTTGTGATCTCCCGATTTCATACTTTAATGATGTATTCTGACATCTTTATCAGTCTTGTAAGTTCTGAAAACGTTTGAGAATTAAAGGTGTGGCTTTTTACAGCAACATAAATGTGAGTTGAGTTGACACAAGTTAGATAGTGGTGGTAATGACGTGACGACGTAAATCGGGGTATTACTTATTTATTTATGATAGCAATAATTTCCTCCTTTTTAGTTCGAATGAGATTTATTGGAGTCGTTGATGAGAGGTAAACAGGATTGTCTGGAGGTATGCACACTCCTCTCTGAGCTCTCAAGCCGAGGATTGAATCTCCAGCTGTGTTGCCAGCAAAAACTCTCATCCTGGTGTTTTATAGGGAGGGTGAATCATCAATGTGTGTGCCGTCCCTCGGATGGACGTTGGACGAGGAACCTCATCTGTCTGGATGAGTCGGTGGACGTTAATGATCCCACGCTGTCCTTCGTGAAGAGTAGGCGAACTATTGCCGGCACCATGAACAAATTTTAAATTCTTTCCCTGACTTCCTGAGCCGGAGTGGTGACTTTACCAGCATTGTGGCCTTGTAACTGCTTCAGCAGCACCAACTCTCTGCCTCGAGTATGGTACATGAATCTGATGATGATTATTGAGTTAATGTGAAATAATCATTGAAACACGACTTCATTATTTCTCTTATTTTCCCAAAGGACTGTTGTCAAGCTGTGTTTGTGCCTGTTTTCAGATCGGGAACTGGGAGATTATCTCCAAAATTGGAGAGGGGGGTTGTGGAGTCGTCTACAAAGCAAAGAACGTCTACTCTGAAGAAGAGGTACAACATTGTGGTATACTTCCTGTGTCTTCCTTTCACCTTCTAGGAGCTGGAACAGCTCATGAGAGATCGAAGCAGCACACAGGGGAAAACACAGACAGCAGTTTTGAGGGGTGTGACAGAGGGACACACAGAAGAAGAATGAGAGCAAAGGAATCGGGACATTCTCCTCCATCTGAATTTGTCTCCCTCATTTCTGTTTCAATGAAATTTGCTTTTTCTTGAGACTTGTCAGCCCCACATCATTCCTGGAGAAGATTACATCATAGATGTGATGACAATGGACACGTAACATGTAATTAGTGACAGATGATGGCTGGCTGTCAGAAATCTCAGTAAAAATAATGGGGAAAACCCATTGAAGCAGCTCCTTCCTTCCTATCATTGTGATTCCTCAACTGATGAAGTATCCGGATGTATTGTTTTTGGGTTGTCCGTCCGTCTGTGCTAGTTTTCTCTCCAATTGCTTATCTGATCGACACAATTTTCACCACAGGTGCGACTCAAAATGTTTTAATGACAATTATGATGTCATAGGTCATGTGTTGTGGCAGCCATGTTTGGAAAAAGGGAAAAATTGGGACCTCTGTTTCTCCGAAACTGCTCCATGGACAAAAAGTGGAATGTATCACATGTCAAGTACTCCACATGGGAAATATGTATGATATTTTGATAATGTCATTGGTGGCGTTGTTAGGACATCATAATTGCGTGCGTCGAATGCTTTATCCGATCAGTCTGAAAATCTTCTTCTCCGTAATGGCTGAACAGATCGAGGCAAAACTTTACAGGTGTTATCACCTATCCATGAAGAACAAAAGTTTTCCACCTATCATGTCATTGGTCACATGAAGCATTCAATAGTCTACCTACTCTCCTTTTCATCGTCCATCGATGTAAAGTTCCTTTCTGTCTTTTAGCTCCTCTTTGGACCTCTCTATAAATTGATACAATCATTGTAAATCACGATACACCGATTTCATATATTTTACTCGCTTTCCCACATTGTAACCAAGATCTTCTCATGTGACCTCTTGTCATCTCTTTCAGGTGATTGTGAAGGAAGCAATTTATGTGAAAGGTGTCAAAGAAGTAAGTTCTGTGAACATGGAGATGATGTTGTTTTAACTGCTGAACCAATACAGTTTAATTTACCTCTGAACTGTCCTGGTAGATCTTTTATCTCTGATGGATATTTAATGCTTATTGGCACTTAAGGCTGAGTCTCTCTGTGCGAGTAACAATGTTGTGGTGAGAGCAATGAGGGTAAGTTAACCTTCATACATCTTCTGGAATGAATTTGTTCAATTTTCTTTTCCTCTTTTCTCTTTCTTTTTAAAGAATTTTAAAAATATTCTTTTCTTTTGTAGCTCCGGAAAGAAGCTGAGATGATGAAGTCACTAAATCATAAAAACATTCGTAAGTACAGATTTCACTCAAATTTATCGCAGTCGGAACAAAAAAGGTGACAAATTGCTTTTGTGGCATGAATTTCTCACTTATCAGTCAACAATTTCACTTTTGTTAAACTCAAACAAAATCAAAGTTCAAGTTTGCAAAAACATCCTTTTTGATCCGTCTCTTCATACTTTGTCACAAAATGCTGGTGCTGCTTCAGCACCTTCCTGAGCAAAGGTTATACTTGGATGGTTTACCATTGCCTTCCCAGCAGTAGTTGGAGCAGGAATCTGTAATTTGGCCAGGGTGCTGGCGATAGCTCGGAAAATGTAGGGTCTTTAACGCCCACCATCTAATTCTGGTAGATGGAATTCCAGTTTAACATCCGTCCAAGGGATGGCACACACACATTGAATCACTGTGCCTGGGAAACACCAGGATGACAGTTTAAAGCTGGGCCGAGTTTCAAACCCAGGCGAGACAGCTTCAAGGCGAGTCTGCGTACATCTATGGCTTCAGGCAATCCTGTCAGCTCCCTTTTAGATTGCATGGTCTTCAATAGAAATGTCGCTTCCACTTAATCATATCATGCATCGGAGTGGCGACCTGGAGTCGTCTTATCGCAATAATTCTCATCAGTTTGCTTCAAACCTTCGTCCACTCTTCACTAATTGGGATTCATACATTCACTGCCCATGCAACAAACACCCATACTTATTTTATCGATTTCCTGATGAGTGGTGGGTGTTGCCCAAATATTTACAGACGTGATCATGAATGGTGAAGGACCACATTGATCCTCACCTGTTGACTACTTCTCATTTGCAGGGTCACACTAAATTTGCATGTTCATGTTGTTTTAAGATGCTTCACCTTTGGTGAGTTTCTTACATCATCTTAACTTGTGCTCCACTGTCTTGTTTCCACACAGGGAAGTTGATTGACGTCCATGAAAGTCCGGCGTTTAACAGAGTGCTCCTCATTCTGGAGTATGTGAATGGAGGTGAGCTTTCTGACTCATTTTGCTGAAAATCCAGTTTTTGTCCATGAAGTTCATTTTTACTTGAGCAGATTAATAATTTAGTCAGACACGAGAAGTGGTTCAGAGTCTTGATTTTTTTTAGGCCTCAACATCAGCCATGATGGGGATCATAAATAAAAGCTGTTTCCAAACTGAGCTGCAGACTCCATCATTCCAAATAATTCCTTAAACTCGTCGTCTATAAAGTGTTTCTGCATCGTGCAATGGAGATGTATTGGGAGGTTTATATTCCACAGAATCCAGGAGATCCGTTTTTGATTCTGCAACCTCTCACGCCGGTGATGAGATGGCAGCACCACAAACTGATCTGGATTCTGTGGAATATATTGCTCAACATTATCATCATATCACGTGATGAGGCTGAAACAAATGGCCAGTTCCTCTCACATGGCAGATGGGTTGACTCCTTTCATTTCTGTGGCCTATCAAAGGAACACGGGGTCTTGGAAGAGTGAGGGTAACACCGTATTCACAGTGGGACCATAGTTGGACACAAACAAGGGAACGACTGAACTGGAAGAGAAAAAAACCAGAGGACGGGATGTTGTTCTGCACATATGGAGCAACATGTCTCACGCTCAATATTTGAGCCTTTGCAGTCGAGCTCCGCCTGCCTCCTCACCCCTCTGACCATCTCCCGTTCCTCCAGTACAGACAAGTTCTTCCAGTAGCCCTACCTGGTTCAACTAAACGTATTCACTTTCCACACACTTCGACTCTTTTGTTCCTCTTTTCTTACATTTGTGCAACTGCCCTCGAGAAACTATTCAATCACATTCTCCCCTTCAAGACTTCAAGTTTGCGGTGCACCACCATCTCATGTCATCCTTGGTAACTTTCCTCAATAATTTTTCTGTCCCCTTGCTCTTCCAGGACCTTCGATTTTGCAAACAGTTTTCATCTTTATCGTTTTGTGTTTAATAATAAAACATCCAAATCTTCAAAAACAAAACAACTTTTCCCGGACTCGTGTTTTCTAAGAAATGAAAAATCTCATCGTCTTGCCCTTGTATGTTTCTGTTTGATGTGTGCAGCTTCACTCTCTAGCCAACTTGCTGTGTGGGGAAAACTTGAAGAAAGCCAGGCGTGGCATATCATGGAGCAGGTGAGCTGAAAGAGCTTTTAGCATCAGTCTGATGTTGATGACGTGTTTTGAAATATGACCACCAAATATAATTGAACTCAAAATTGTAAAATCTCAACAATTACAATCTGCTCCATGTTTTAATATGTTTTCTCCTCCTTCCAGCTGGCTTCTGCTTTTGCATATTTGCACAGTTTGAACATCGTGCATCGGGATATAAAGGTAACCAACTATACCAGTGTCGTCTGCGATACTTTCTGTGTAACTCTGCAACGAAAACCATTTTTTATGCAGCACAGAAAGGACGGAATGGGGGGTGAGGGAAGTGGGTTAGTAGAGGGAGCAGGAAAGAACAGAATTCATATTGTTGGGTAATGATCAACAAAGGTGGCAGGTTTATATGGGTGGGGGAGGGGGGGGGTGCCTATTTCACACACTGATCTTTTTGTGCTCGTTACACAATTAATGAAACCCTCAACATAACTCGAAAGGAAGATAATAGAATTAAATATCCATTCCAGTTTAGTTGCAGTCTGTGAAAAACAGAACCACCCATTGGTGGAATGTGTTTAATTTTGATATCTATATTCACGTCGGCATTGTGAAGATGTTGTTGTGCATTTTCTCCTTGAAGGCTGCCCGTTTCTCTGATACTAAACGCGCTGTTACTTTATCCCAATCTATGGCACTTCTCTCCTCGTGCACTCAAAATTTGCCTCCTGACGTCTTATAACCTCGTTCTACAATCTCTGAATCATCTTACAGAATACACTTGCACACCCCCTGTTATGGTCACCTGTCCATAAATGCTGTTCTTCCTCAACCTGCTCATGAGGGATATTACCTTATGAGAGGTCCAGCACTCCACTCCTACTCATGGGATTTTCGACAAACCGGATTAAAAAGCAATCCTGGACTAGATCAAGAAACTCCTCTCTGTTCTGCTCTTTCCCTGTTCTTGGACCCAATCTCACCCTGGCAAATTAATATTGTTGGGGGTCGGGTGAGAAGACCACGAGGGGGAAAAGCTATCTCGGCACCCACCAGACTCCCCGGAATCGTCGGCCGTCGCACATGGACAATTCCGTGATGCGGCGGGCTGCTTAACTGACCGTGGACGTCAATAACTCAACCGCGTGACCTAGCGTCCTCCCGTCTATGGGTTAACTGGGTTACCAAATTAATCAGGTGATTTAATTACCGGGGAACACGACCTCGGTACGCCTTGTCCGGACCGGATCACTTTACCAGATCGAATGCAGCCGAGCGACACTGCCAAGTATGAGCGACACTGTTGGGAATAAAGTCCCGGCTAAGCTAGGATTCGGACCATGCTGGATCAATGAAAGAAAAGAGAAAACCGAGCTGGGAACATTTCTTTTCATCACTTATTTACAATGGGGCGAGGTAAGGTCTGTGGTGATAACAAAAGATTTATTGGGGTGTGCAAGCAGAGATAGGGAAGAAAGGTGTGGTGCGGCAATATACAAGCAACTTATGAAAGCGGACGCAGAGCAGACGGAACACGAAAATGAGATTAATAATAATCTTCTGCAGGCTAACTTAAATTGACAGGCACCATGACACACACCCACGCACACACACTGACACAGAAAACCCGATGCATTGAAGCAAGACAGGAGAGGAGTTGAGGCTACGGTCTCTCGGTACCTTTGTATAATTGATTGCCCGAACGCGCCACCAATACGTTCCGGGGGAATGATCCATGGTGTGGTATGCCCCTGACAGCTGGCGCGTCGGCTGTTGCGTCGGGCTGCTCGCGTCGAGACCGTGGGCGTGAAGGAGGGGCTTAAGTTGGGAGAATGGAGTCAGACCGAGTGGACGGAGTGGTAGGCGGGCCAGGTGGGTGGGTGGAGTCAGCGTTGTGTGGGTGGGGAAGAGGAGTCGGAGTCGAAGTGATGACGACAGCAGGCGGAGTCGAAGTCCAGCTTGAGCGCGAGGTGAGAAAGAGAGCGATCAAAGGCTCTGCTCGGACCTTTTGTAGGCCCCGCGGCGCGGAGCGGGGGGCCACCCCGATGCGTTGTGTCGTCACCCGTACCGGGCGCTCTAAGTGGCCCCGACCCCCTGCGCGGCCCGGTCGCGATGGCCGGAAACTGCAACATTCCATTTCCGGCAAGATGACCCCACGCCGCAAAAATATCCCGCTCTGACCTCACGACATGACACGAATCACCCACACCAAACTCCACGACATGACTCGAATCACCCACACCGAACTCCACGCCATGAATTGCCTTGCACGAACCCCCGGGCCATGCCCTTATGACCGGCCGAGGGTCCCTCATGCCTGCTCGGACGCCCCGACCAGCGCGGGTCAACGCGCCTGCTCCGTGTGTGCCACGCGGCCCAAGCTGCACAACATGCCTCCGCCCGATCTCAGCCTCGCTGGCCGTAGAGGCAAGAAAACAATCGCCATCTGTGGGAAACTTCCGCGGCCGCCAGCGAGGACCCAAGGTATGACGTTATGGCGAACCATGCACAGACAGCAAGATGTGTCCATTCGTCTGCCTTCAAGCACATTCCGTTCAGTGTGCATAGATCCGCCATTACGCACATGACCAGCGGTCGTGTTCGCCCGATTCTGCTGTCGTCTGCGTGGGATGAAACCTGATTGATATACTTAGTCCAGAAATGGGTTTAAGAGTATGTGCCGCCGTATCATGCAAAGGTGGCGTGGTGTTTCCTTTCTCTGATCGGCCTCGATTGAAGGATCGCTTGAGGACAGGAGCTCTGTGCTGTCGATGCTCATGTGGTGTTTGAACGTCCTTTCTAAGGTGCTGTTTCTTCCATCTCCTCCGTACGTGTTCCGTGCAGCGTGGGCGTCATGTTGAGTGTGCTTTCTATGGAGGGGTGTCCAGCGTAATGCCTGCTTGGCCTTTGCTGAGGACCCATCTCACAGTGAAGGGTGCACTTGGCTCAGATTTACCTCAGGAATAATCAGAAAAGAAGAGTAGGAATGAAATTAGAAATGAAATGACGAAGAAATGATGTAAGCAAACCTCGCTACGATATCCTCACAACGCACGCCCCTATTGTCCCACGAGACAAAAGGAAAGGGACTATCTACACGTATATTAATGGAATAACTGTCTTGGGACCACTTTATGTTGGATGCATGCGGTTCTGAGAACCGCAACATTATCATCCACAATAAGTACTCTTCCCTTATCACAAGCCTTTCTGAATTCTTTACAAACCTTTCTTTATTACTCTTCCCTCACACCAGGAACCTGATATACATTCTTATCTGGACAGTTCAAGGAACACGATACCATGCACAGTGTTCAACTTGGAGTTTTTTTCAATTTTGTGTTTCACCACCATTTTCTCCAGCAGCTATTACATCACCCAATCTAACACGTTACTTTATTTCTTCGTGCCTGTTGTATGCGTCCATAATGATGTCCTTAAAAACAGTAAGTTTCCTGCTCGGAATGATTTCCAATTTTGTTTGATTGCCAGGCAGGCAGACAGTGTAAAAATATTGTCTCCTCTCTGTGTATGCGTGACTTGGGATGAATTGAGAACCAAAATTCCGTACGGTAGAACGGTGGACTTGTCTTTATATTCACTCACAGATAGCCGTCTACAATGGGTAAGCGGGACAGGACGGTTCACAATACTCGGTTACGGGAGTTTCTTTGGATGTTTTGCGCCGCATTCAACAGCTCAGTTCATATTGGTAGTGTGTCTGGGTGCTCTTGGTAGCGTTTGAGACCGGTCGCTTTAGATTGTTGGCCTTGACACATCGTGCCGGATGAGTAACACGAACAATTTGACATATTCATCGTTTCTGTATTACCTCCATAAACAGATTAACAACATGGCAGGATAAAAGTCGTAAATGCTGAGTTGAACAAACGTCCTGAACTCATGGACCTAGTTTAGTAAAGCGCGTCGTCTGGGACCCCTTGCCGTCGGTTTGCCGCCGAACGCTGCTGATTGTGACGTCATTGATTCCCTCTTTGAAAATTCTCTATATTCGATTTTTTGAATCTGCTATCACCTGCGTAAATACATGGAACACATAATGTAAAGATTTCGGAAGTATGAACAGAATATGTTCGGAGAAAAGTGTGTTATAAGTTCCAGGCTTTCGCCCATTTTCTTATGATGTACCGATTCATGTTCAAAATATAACACTTGATTTACATCGGCTGTTTCTCGATCATAAACGAACGATGATAAACGGATAAGATGGACGGACGGACAGACAGACATGAAGCAATTGCTTCATCCTGCTTTTCACTTAGTGTGCTTGGGGTAACGACTCTTCCATCCCTCGTTTCAATCCACACAGAACCCTCAAATTTGGATCTTTCTTTTCACACATTTTACTTTTGTGTGAAATCAGACAAATTTAGATCTTTATCATGAACGGTTTGATGTGTTTTTAACATGTTGATTTCTGTTTATTCTCCAGCTTCTAAACGTGCTTTATAGCAGGGGGCTTGTGAAGGTCATCGACTTTGACTCTTCTCAATCTTTCATTCACGGTGAAAAGGTTCGTGGCTACTTTGGCACACCTGGATATATGGCACCAGAAATCTCAAAGAATGGCTGTGAAGGTCCCCCAATCGACGTGTGGGCGCTTGGTATCCTGTACACGACATTATTCGTTGGACTTCATTTTGATGGACGTAATATCGTTGAAGTGAGTATTCTTTATGAGGTTGTGAGGTTGTGTTGAGTGTTGAATGAAGGGAGTGTTGAGGGTTTGGTTCGGGATTGTTGTGTTGAGGGTGTATTGTGTTGAAGGATATGTTTTGTTGTGATATATCTGATGGTTTGAAGCTGGGATGTTGTTGATTGGCTTGTTCCTCACATGCCATGATGGAAGCACAGGTCATGGCGATGCTTTTGATGTAAAGTTCTCTTAATTTGACGAGTGGACGTTCCACTGGATATTCCTGTTTGGAGGCATGATCTATTTTCTTCCACACTGTGGAACGAGACAAATGATTGGTTCATCCTTCTCTTCTGTTCTCTTTTATAATTATTGTTTATTGCTGGTTTTCCCTTCTTTTTGGGTCATCTCTTCGAGCATGACCTAATAATATGGGTGTCAATGTCCTTCGATCCGTCCGTCCGTCCGTTCACAATGAAGTTGAAGCGGGAGATCAGGTCATTCGTGATACTGATAGAGGGCGATGAGACGTACACGATGGTATGACTTTCAAGGTCACCGAAGGTCAAGGTCAAGGTCACGAGGCCTTTGAAGTTGCGAAAAATGACGATTTTCAAATTCTATCTCCTCCGCCATTTCTCAAGCGATCTTGAATTTGATTGTAGCATATGAATCTATGGGACAATATCTAAATTTAGTCAGGCCGGATTTTCGATATTCGCTTTCGTTTTCGTGTCACGTGACTTCAAAGTTGGCAAAAAATGCGAAAATGACGATTTTCAAAATCTATCTCCTCCTACATTTCTCAAGCGATCTTGAATTTGGTTGTGGCATATAAATCTATGGGACAATATCTAAATTTGGTCTGGACGGATTTTTGAATTTCGCTTTCGTTTTTGCGTCACGTGACTTCAAAGTTTGCAAAAACTGCCCTTCCTTCAGGAGGCAATATATTCTCTACTGGGCATGGTAAAAGTTAGTGAATGGTGTCATTGCATAGCAGCTCACCTTGTATATTTATACATTTTCCGCCGAAGGTGCAAAAGTTTCAAAACCCGAAATGTAAACCTCGGCATTTATTTTCAAAATATAATTTCATGCACGCGCGCCAAAATGCCGAGTCATCTTTAACCAAACTGCGCAGTAGTCTTCGGTCATAACTGAACATTGAGAACTTGTGGTATTTTAGAGATGACCGTCACCCCCACACAGGGGTAATTTTTATGTGTAATTTCAACACAATGCACTGAAAATTTGGATCATATTTTGGTGACGTTTCATTTTGTTTGTCAAAGATTTGAGCTTTCACAAATCTATTTAACTAGTTGTCAGCGTCCACCACTAACTACCCTTCACTTGCTGTGGAACGTCAGCCGAGGCCCTTGTGTGATTGAGGTGAAAACAGAATTTACTGTAAGTTTGAGTCAATACAAAGTTCAGGACAATATTTTCATTCTCATTATCTTCAATTTCGTCCATTGTTGATACGCCGCATGTGATGAGATTAGAGATTGTGTAAGCCTCTTTTTCTCAAGCCTGAGATGAGAAAAGCTTTCAAACAAATACAGCCCAAGCTCGTGTTTTTTTTTCATAGAAAATCGTTTCCCAGGGATTATTATTGGAAAGTTGAGCGAAATTAATTCGGTATTCTGGCCTTTCCCAGTTTTCTTTGGTCTGCGCTCAAACTTTGGCTTCAAACCATCTGTAGGTGCCAAGTGTATTGTGCTCACGCCTGTGCAGTGTGCTCTGTTCACCTCCTTTCCCAACCCTAAGGAAAGACTCATGAACTTGTATTTTATGTCCTTCAAAGCTATCCCACAACCAAGTTGACTAAGTAGGATATTGTGTGTGCAATGGTCAAAGCTAAGTTCATGCAAAGTCACATGATATTTGAATGGAAAATGCGGCTGGCATTCCAAAACGTCTGTTTTCTGAAGACATGGGTTGCAGGTTGTTTCACGTCTCAGGAATAAATGGCCTCGATCTCTCTTCTCTCACCCTCGGCTCAATAACCCCACAAAGACTTCAAATCCAGTTATTGAGTTGAGAGCGTTTGTTTTTCAGCTTTGAATTTTTTTTTTGTGTTTTACAGAATAACTTTTTTGATGAATCACATGTATGTTATTGGTTTACAGTCAAGTTATGGTTATTGCATCAGTGAGTTCTTGTTTGGAATGTGTTTGTGACCTTCCCCACCAAAGGTGGAAGTAGGTTATGTTTTCACCCCTGTATATCTGTTTGTTTGTGTGCACGTTGTCTCAAAAACTTGCGGACGCATTCGGATGAAATTTGTTGGACAGGTTAGTTGTGTGACTTGGACGAATTGATTAGATTTTGGTGAAGATCTGGACGTGACTACTGGAAATTTAAAAGTGATTTTTTTACCATTGAGAAATGGGACAAAACTGATATGTTGCAGGACATCTCAAAAAGTTAGATTCGGATTCAGACGAAACTTGGTGGACAGGTTGGGTGTGTGACATGGACGAAGATTTGATTTTGGTAAAGATAGGACTCCGGATCCGGATACGATATTTTTTTTCATTTTTAAAGCGATTCTTCATTCTTGAGAGATGGGGATAAAAATGAGATATAGCATGATATTTCAAAAAATTAATGGGCCTGATATGTTCCACTGGATCAGGCATAGTGTGGCGGAGGTATGCGCTCTCCCGACAACCCTGGTATTCATATAAATATGTGTTCCATTGTGAAGATGGTTGAGGATTCTGTCACAAATACATTGGTTTTGCTTTTCTGCAGATGTCACCTGACAAGAGTGACTACAATGTGGTGTACAGCCCACCGCCCTCTGCGAGTGAGGCATTGGTTTCCCTTCTGACTGGGATGCTTCGGAAGGATCCTCTGGAACGACTCACTATGCAGGTAAGGGTTTGATTATGTTTTCAACTATTTTATTGACATGAACAAAAATGTTCACACATGCTGAGGTTGCTGACCTCATGTTATTGTGGATGAAAATGCGATTGCTCACAAGTGGAGGAGTTTCCTGATTTTCTTTATCTTTGATTCCAACATATCCATTGTTTTGCAGGAGATTGTGAATCACCCGTGGTTCGAAGAAAATCGCCACATGTTATTTTGAAGGTAAGCAGCCCTCCTTTTTTACTTATTGTTATTATTTTTAAATATCTTCTGTTCTTATATCGTTTCTCCGTAACATGGAGCCTCATGGAAGAGCAAGGTGATAGAGAACATGAACTGATAATCAGGCAGCTGGGTAACTATTGGACAAAATAAGCATGAATTTCTGGTTCCGGGTCTGAGTGCATTCGACTTGGATCATGGAGTGCCTCTTTACGGTTTATCAAAGCTCCGTTTTCGGACCATATCCATTGGATCTCTCCATTATCTTTTCGTCCCTGTGTTATTTGTGTTTTTGTCCAATTTTTCTGTGTTTAACCTTTTCTTCTTGTGGCGATTTGTCAAATTTGTGTCCCTGTGAATGTCTGCCCCACTCAAACAGGAAAAGGATTTGGGATGGTTTGAGATGGTGGAGAACAGCAGTCTTGAAGACTTGGAGTGAATCATGAGATCGAAAAAAATGCAGAAGTTGGTTACACAGGCGGCAAAAAGAGGAGGAAAAAAAAGTAGAGGTGAGCAGTGATACTTCATTTTGAGACTTTGAACAGAAGAGAGTTGTGGTGGACCGCATGCACCCTGTAGATACCAGGGGAGGGGGGAGGAGATCAGACAGGAGGACGGTAGAAGACATGTGTTTATTTCCATGGCCCCAAACTGACAGAATGAGGACAGTATGACTATCGGCATTCCCGATCGTCCAAATGACCATCTCGCTGTGATTCAATCACGAGTTATCGCTGAGAATGAACCCTTGTAAATGTCACTGAAAATTTACTTTTTGTAAACTCAGCTGTTTACATTGCAGATGCAGGATTGAACGAGAGAGAACAATTACAAAAATATGAGATTATTTGCTCTCTTTTTTTGGTGTACAAGTCGACAATTTTTCTCCTGCAAGGCAGGCAACTCGACTTGCACTCAGAATCGATGTATCTCCATTTTAAGACATTGAATTGCAAAAATGATTTTTTTTTTCAAAGTCTGATATTTTCTGAAATGAATTGCAAAATTGTTAATTTAATAAACACTGCAGAAAGTTTCCCTTTGACATCATGGATGCATTCCCAGAAATTGCGACATTCAACAACATAACATAAAGCGGACAAAATATTCCCGTCGAAATGTGAAAATGGAAGGATGCGTTCTCATGGCACATTTTCGGTCACTCTGACACCGAACATAACTGTAGCTGCACTTAACCACATATTAGGGAAAAATAATGAACAAATCAACAAGGAACACAAATTAAATGCACAAATGTATGTCTGTATGTGGAGATATGTATATATATTTATTTATATACATATGTTTGCATGTTTGTATGTATATATGTTTGTATGTGTATATATATATATATATATATATATATATATATATATATATATATATATATATATATATATATATATATATATATATATATATATATATATATATATATATATATACACACATACAGGGTGAGTCAGAAGTAGCATCCGATTTCAGTCAGTCAATTGTTTTCCATTTTTATTCCAGAGTACAAGAAGGTAGAAATAAATGAATGACATGTTTCACTCACCATTTATTCAAGAAAACATTATTACGGAACTGTAACAAGCTGTTTTACTTGCAATTTTCAAAGTGCCCTCCCTCGTGATTGATGCACAATTGCAGCCGAGCAGGCACAGAGCGGCACACACGTTCTGCGATTAGCTGGAGTCTCTGGAACTCCTTTTCCCAATCAGGAGGGTTCTGGTGTTGAATGGTGTGATGTTGAAAAGTAAATGCTCTCCCAAGAAATGTCACCATTGATCGACCTGTCAGAGTTCAGAGTGTGCCTGTTTGGATGAGATATTATGTTCGATACGAAGTGTGTTGTACATGGAATACCAAGATTAATACGTTTCCATTTTAAGATACTGTCAGTGGACGTGACTGTTTGATATACTGTGTCTCTACGATTGCACGAGGAGTAGAAGTTAAGTTAATTCTCATCGAGCTGTTATTTCATTGTAACTGAGTAATTTACAAAGTAATTAGCATTTATTGTTTTGGAGAGATGCGATCGAGGTGTCTCGCTGCATTGTATTTATATGGCCACGTGCTATGCGGATGATGGCATGACGTCATCACGCCATTGTGAAGGGAAGGATTGGAGGCTGCTTGAGGTTTGGATTGAAATGGTTGCTATTGGAGTTCCAGGCAGTACCGACGTTTCTACTGCTTCCTTCAGGCTAGAAAAACATAACGTGACCCAACTCATCCACCAGGTTTTGTCCGAATCCCTCCAACTTTTGAGATGTCCTGCTCACAGATAAGAAAACAAACAGGCGTGAAAATACAACCTCCATTCACCTTCGACAGAGGCAAACACTTGCAGTACGTGTGTGTGTGTGTGTGTGTGTGTGTGTGTGTGTGTGTGTGTGTGTGTGTGTGTGTGTGTGTGTGTGTGTGTGTGTGTGTGTGTGTGTGTGTGTGTGTGTGTGTGTGTGTGTGTGTGTCGGTGCAACTTTGTGATTCTGTTGTCATGGCATGCAGGACCCAGATGCTGAGTTTATCAGGAAAAGTGGACATTCCATCAAGCACTTCCAGTCAACCTCGGGAACAAGCGTGAGAAGAAAAAGGTTGAAGCGATCTGTTTTGCCATCACTGATTTGAGGTGATATTGTTTGTGTGATATTTGTGTGAACATAAATGCTTGTTGATAATGAAAAAATCCATATCACTGGGGTGGTGTTCATTCTCGTGACTTTTGATGAATCGATAAAATGAAGACCAGTTCAAGAAGTCTCACCAGGAAAAAGAGGGAAAAATACAGCGAGATGTCCAGGCCAACACAGTCAAGTGGCTTTCGGTGTCCCATGAAGAAATGTTGAGGAGACTCTGGTCCAGAAAGTATAACACATGTGTCTGAGGTTTTTATTGCTGCTTCCAAACTAGGTCCTGACTACGTAGGTTTATGCTGTCATCGTTGAATGTACTGACAAACGGTATAGCAACTCAACATCAGTAAGTGGAGCAAAGGACCTCAGGAAGACTTTCTACCCAAGTTTATGCACACCATTGTGAAGAGAAATTTCTGGATCTGCAAAACCTGTGATCGTGCTCGAAAACAAGGGAAAATGCCTGCTCAGGCTTAAGTCAACGACTTGGATCTTGTCTTCATCCAAAATTAGTTGGTGGACTTTCAATCATTTCAAAATTCAGCTGATCTCACTGAGACTGACATTCATGAAAATGGTGCCACTTTCTTGTCAGAGAAGATATGGGAGGTAGGTCGACAGCACATTGCCAGGCAGCTTGAGGAAAACCAAATCGTTTTATATGCATATATATATATATATATATATATATATATATATATATATATATATATATATATATATATATATATAGATACCTCCTCTCTCTCTCTCTCCCTCCCCTCCCCAACCTCACGGAGTGTATTGCGACGTGTGGTGAGGCGTCGCTCTCCTCCCGCCTTCCTCGCTTTCCTCCCCCCCCGTCTCCCCCCTTTATTTTGCAGGAAGATGGCTCCCACCAAACTGAGGAAATGTACACCAAGCGAACTTGACAAAAATGACATGCGAAAGCTGCATCCAGAGCATCCATAACTCAACAGAAAAAAGCAAGACAAGAAGTAAATACAGCAACAATGACTGCATTCTGCTCTCCAGTACCTGCAATCTCAGTCATTGTGTTGTACTTCCGTCGGTTGTCCATCCTATCTGGTTGAGGACACAGATCAAGCCGATGAAACCTTTGTTGCCCCTGTGTGAAGCGGAGCCATCGCCGTAAAATACAAAACACACAGGAAATGGCACTTTGTGTTGAGGCGCGGCGGTGATGGTCATGTTTAACCCTCGACCAGTCAAAGATCTCCGGGGGGTTAAACACGGCAAGGTAAGCCTTGGTCTTATTTGCTGTCTCCCACCTTTCTTTCTCTTTCGTCCCACCCACTCTTCTCACCCCCCTCCGCCTTCCCTCTCTCTGTCCCCCTCTCCACACTCTGCCCCCCTCTCTTCCGCCGTTCCTCTCTCCCCCTCCCTCCCCCCACCCCTGTCTCTCTGCCCCACCTCTTCGTATTCCCATCAGCAAAGCGACGGATGGTATTGTTGTGGGGCCGAGTGTCGGCGGCGAGCACGACCAAAGGTGGAGCAGTAGATTCGGCTCCACCGAACACCCGGAATGTAGATCTTGCTTCTCGGAGAGGTCCGAAAGGCACGGGTCCCTTTCAGCAGTGCTTCTCAAACTCTGATGTGGCGGACCGGTTGTTTTTTTTTCCAATGTGCCAGGGACCGGTACCATATTTGTGCCATATTATTATTTGTTTATGATCCGAGAAAATATTGTTTGAACATCCGTAGTAATATTAATTTTACAGGCAAAATATAAAAATATAATGAATATAATAAAAGTTGACACATTTTTTGATATATATTTTGTCAACGAGTAATACAGTATTACAATATTAACAAAATATATAAAAAAATCAGACGAGCTCAGCCTTCAAACATAGATATTATAAACATATGTATACCAGTACATAAGTAAAAAAAATGAAAAATTATAAGGAATAAGGTCGGTTGAAAAAATAATATATTTTAGTTATCTTAAACTCCAGTGAATAAAGACATAAAAAGAAAGATTGAAAGGAAATCGGTAACATTACATTGAAGACAACTTTGAAAATGTCGTTATGTTAAAATCTGAAATTGATGATATAGGCATGTTAAATCCTGAACTTTTACTCATGTGAAAGGTGAGCCTGCACCTTCTTTGTCAGCTTATCCAATCATGATTCAATTGAGGACAGTGCCACGTGCAATGGAGAATGAATGTCCACACTATTCGTTTACTTTGTCTTAATGATGCTCATCGTTGAGAAGCCAGTCTCGCTGAGGTAGGTTGAAGGAAATGGGAGAAGAGTTTTCAGAGCAATTTCAGTAAGCTTAGGATATTCTGCTTTCACTTTTATCCAAAAAGAAGCAAGTGCTGTTGTAGTTTTGAAACTCCTCTTCAATCCTTCGTCAGCAGACAGCTCCAACAATTTATCCTCCATAGTGACACCTAAGTCATCTCTCAATGGCATAAATGGATTTCGGATCCATTCATCCCCTTTCCGTGGATCTTCTTCTTCTGGAAAGTAATGCTGAAAACTTTCTGCCAAATTCGTCAAGTGTTCTCTGATGACATTTCATAGAGATGTAACATTAAGGTCTTCTCCTGCATCAGCGATGACTGCCGCTAATTGGTGAAACATGTCATAACAATCTATTGACACTCGACTCTTCCATGCTTCGAGCTTTCGTTTTTTTTCCGTTGATCTTGTCTGCCATTGTAAAACACGAAGCCATCCTTCCCTGCATGGAGGTGTTGAGATCATTAAAGATGACAAAGATATCAGCCAAATAAGCCGGCTTGGCTCGCCAATTCACATCTCGGAACAATTGTGACCATTTTGGTTTTTTGTCCTGAAGAAACTCGGCCAGTTCGTTTCGTAGTTCAAATACTCTTGACAGGACTTTTGCCCTTGATAACCAACGTACATCGGCATGCAACAGGAGCTGTTTATGATCAGCTCCCATATCATCACATAATGCAGCGAATCGTCTCAAATTTAGAGCATTTGTCTTTTACATGATTCACAAGTTTTACAACCTCGCTGAGCACACTGTTTAGTTCAATTGACATTTTTTTGTTGCAAGACTTTCTCGGTGAAGGAAGCAGTGCATTGACTTCCATTCTGGGGCAAGCGCCCTGATCTGGGTAACCACTCCTGAATGCCGTCCTATCATTGCGGCAGCGCCATCAGAACATACACCGACGCAAAACTTCATATCCAACCCACATTTGTTAACGATGTAGTCGCTCAGTCTTGAACACTTCAGAACTAGTTGTTTTTGTTGGTAGTGAAGCAGAGAAAAAACTCTTCCTTCAAATCACCCTCATGTTCAAAGTGCACATACACCATCACAATTGCCATATTAACAATGTCTGTGCATTCATCAAGCTGCAAAGAAAAGTACTTTGCGAACTGAATCTGTCCTATGAGTTGATCTTCCATATCCTGAGCCAGATCGTTAATTCGTTGAGCTATAGTGTCATTTGAAAGTGGCACCTGAGCCACTTTCCTTGCAGCCACCTCACCCAGCATTTCCATGCAGACATCTTTACTACAGCCTATCACTAGCGTCTCACTGATTGTGTATGGCTTTTTAGCCTGAGCAACTCGAAGTGCTACTTTATAAGAAGCCTGCAAAGCACAAGTATTTATGTGTGACACTTCACAGATCTGTTTCTGACGGCCTTTTAAATCAACATGCTTTCTTTCAAAGAACTCTTTTGACTTTGAACTCATTTCTTTATGTTTTTTATTTCAATGCCTCTTGAGGTTTGACGGCTTCATTGAGTCGTTAGCCAACACATCTCCACAAATAACACACTGCAGTTTTGGCACTCCCCATCATTCGTGGCTACAAAACCGAATTGAATGTATGAGGAGTCATATTTCCGAGTAAAGCTCGTACTAATTATTTTTGCCGGCAACACTTCAGCTTCATTTACATCACCGTCATTTGATTCAGAATTACTTGTGTGGTCAGCAACCGAATTTCTCGGCTTTATAAACATGTCCATTGGGCCTCGCTTCACCATCTGTAAATTAGAGATAAAAATAATTGACATAAATTCCATAACCCTGGAATGATGGACTGAAATAATGCTTATTTGTAATATTTGAGCTAATATTTGAACTGTATATCGTAGAATCAGTGCAAATAGAATATAAACCAGCGAGTTGGTGTCAAAGCCACCCAATGCTTGCCTGTTTATACATTTATCATTTTTAAAAGACATCTAATAATATTTTTTATAAAGCATTGCAGTGAAGTCTGATCCAAATAATTTTAAAGCAATGCAAGTCTGAAGACGACGATGGTTCACGAGCGGTATTTGACGATGTAGATTGTTTCAGAAGTCAAGGATGAGATAATGTGATAATGTTTGACCAAGTTATAAAAATGATCAACATGATGTGGCACGAGTGACAGGTTATCAGCTGCAAAATGTCGAAAACCCGGTTTCGTTCAACAACTTTTAAAAATTTGACCTTTGCATAACCTTTAAAGGTCACAAAACAATGTTGTGGACATTAAAATAAGGAAACAGGATACGTGCTCGAGCTTATTGGAGTTAGTTCGTCGAAGAAGGTCGGAAACCCGGTTCGATTCCCACAACTTTGAAAATTTGACCTTTGTGACCTCAAAGGTCAAAGGTCAAGGATTATGACCTTTGGTGCAAACCTTCCTCTGGAACATTCCAGAAACAATATAACGTCATATAGGCTATATGGCATTTCGCACCATTCGGATTATCCATACTTTGATGAAATCAGAGTAAAAACAAACTTGAAGGGAGCGCCACGGGCAAGGTGTTTGAGATAGAGCAAAATTGTTTCAAGACTTTAGGTGGGGAATGACCTCAAGATTATGCATAAAAATATTGTCATCCTCGCTCTCAAAGTTTGGGCGGTCGTATGATTTTTATGTCAAAATTCGAAATTTTCTAAGTTCGTGACCTTGTGACCTTGACCTTGGGACGAAAATGAAAAATTGAGCTCCATGGGGCTATGCAGGTGCCATTGGGCTAACCAAATACCGAAACCCCTGCCATATTCGACAAACACCCTCGGAGAAGATGCAAATTGAAATCGGCTATCCCCTAAAAACACAATTCGCAATTTTCTAAGTTTGTGACCTTGTGGCCTTGACCTTGGGATGAAAATGAAAAATCGAGCTCTGTGGGGCTATGCAGGTGCCATTGGGCTCACCAAATACCAAAACCCCTGCCAGATTCGACAAATCCCTCGGAGAATAAAATTTTTTACGTCAAAATTCGCAATTTTCGAAGTTCGTGACCTTGTGACGAAAATGAAAAATCGAGCTCTGTGGGGCAATGCAGGTGCCATTGTGCTAACCAAATACCGAAACCCATCAGATTCGACAAACCCCCTTGGAGAAGATGCAAATTGAAATCGGCTACCCCCTAAAAACATGTTTTTTCGGCGCGGCTCCGCCCATAATGGGCACACCACGCCCATTTTCAGGAAAACACAACGAGATCATGATATAAACCTCCCACCAAAATTTTGTCAGGATTGGATCAAAACCCACGGAGCTATGCTCGGGACAGACAGACAGATAGACAGACAGACACACAACAATAACGAATCTCGTGGTCACTTATTTTTTTCGTGAACCAATATGTATTTGTATATTGTAATCAGTAAAAAATAGTGTGGCAGATAAAAACATTTGAAAGTAAAAAACTTTATTTTTTAATTTCAACTTCACAACATCAACAAGTGGTGCCAGGCACAACAAATCCCACCCATTTAAGGCATAAAGTTATTTTGGGGATCAAATTTAAATTTGATACATCCTTAACCTGAATGTTGATTATAAGGAATAATTTAGTCTTAGTTTGAAGTCAATTAAACCATTTTTGACGAAGTTATGAGCGAAAAACGATTTTGATCTTTTCGTGACCTTGACCTTGACCTTTGATCCAATTGGACCCAAAAGTTAATGGGGTCGTCTAAAGTTCATTGCCCACCTGTGGATTAAATTTGATAGTGTTTGCTGAAGCCGTTTTGCCGTAAATTTGCTAACAGACAGACAGAGAAACAAACAGACAAACAAACCGGACGATTACAATATCCCGCTCCCTCCTTCCAGGGGGTGGGATAATAATATACCCCAAAGGAACCTCCATGCCAAATATCAGCATCCGAGTACACATATTAAATGAATGGCAAGCTTCCAAATAACTTGCACCAAAAACTTTAACATTTTCACGCTGACGCTCACGCTCACGCCGGGGGTATCGCTATTGCTCTCTGTTCCTCGAACAGGCGAGCTAAAAATCAACAATACAATAAAATTCGAAACAAAAGATCATGAAACAACCTCTCGTGATAATAGCTTCAAAAATCAATATTTCCATTAAACCTATGTTATTTTCCAACCTTTACCTGAGTCCCACAGACAATGCGCGCAAAATTATAATGAAATACCAAGAATCCCGATTGGACAGGTCCTTCATGGGTTCGCCCCTTTCTGGGCGGAATCTCGGCCAGGCCGAGAAAGCCCGCCCACTCCACGCGTGTTTGAGGAAGGTGAACGGTGGTACAGCCAAGAAGAAATTGGAATGTTTGGGGAAGCCGAGGAACTGGAACTGCTGCAAGATTTTGCCTCGGAAACACGAGGTTCCTGAGATGCAGGTGGACAGTGGATCGTGATGGGGGATGGGATATAAAGATTTATTACCCTAACTAAAAACATCGCAACGCACCCCAGTCTCTACCCACTAAACACAAGGAAGGGATCTGTCTACACTTGTACTTAATGGCATAACTGACTTTGGGACAACTGTATGTTTGGATGCTGACGGTTCCTAGAACCATATCACACGAATAACTTAACTACTGTTGGTATTAGGAGTTTTCAACAGTTTTTCTAAAATATAAAGAAACAATACGAATATTTTAAAACTTTCATGGCAACTGTACAATTATAATCACACCCATTTTGGCAAAACAAAAGCGCACCGTCTGGCAACTCTGCTGAAATTCACATATTACCTTCACGTTCGGTTCTGGCATAACTTCCAACGTTGACAGACTTCTCTCTCTCTCTCTCTCGTATTTTAAATTTGGCGGCTTAAATATATTATTTTTCAAGATTTTATACATTTTCATTTCATACATTACATGTTATATATTATGATAAAGTGAAACTGGAAACGAGCCGCGGACCGGCAGTCGATGACTCCCGTACCGGCACCGGTCCATGTACCACCACTTTGAGTTGCAGTGTCCTGGAAGATAAAGAAAATATGATCACATTTGTACAGGTAATGTTTTCAAACAACGGTTTTCCTTGCTACGAATTGAAGCATCATATCTTCCAATGTTGAAAATTTTGGAATAAAGTGATTCCAACCCATCATTTTTGATGGGCTTTTATACTGGTGTCTGTCATATGAGCTGTAAACCGCAGCCCCTGGCAAGGGAGCAGGGCATGTGGGAGCGGAAGCGGAGCACGGCAGTGAATCTGTGTGGGGCGACGGTGGGATACCGTGCCGAGTGACATTGCATGCCCATGCTGTTCATTAAAGCTGTTGATCTCCTACCATGAGACGTGGAGCCATCTTATTACATGGCGGCAGCCAAAGGGGAAACTACGAACCTGATTGGAACCCCATATTGGGATTATTGGCCAAGTGCACAATGGCGGACACGCCCATCATGCCATGCACGGATTAAACCAGCGCCGAACTCGGCGAAGCCTTCGAGCTTTTCAGGAAGCATACCCAACTGTACTTTTCTGTGAAGGATGTAGCAGGTGAAAAATAGACCACATTCACCTCCTATCAGATGAGGAAGGGTTGATATGCTACAGTTTGTTGGGCCTTGATAACACTCATGGCGCAAGGCTGAACACTGATGCCAGCAGTGATTTGGTCGCGCTTTGAAACTCAACTGAAACCCCAGGCCAATTACCGTGTGACTCGTTTCTGCCTACATCGATTCAAGCAGGACGATGATGAAACAATGGACAATTTCATCTCGAGATGCCACCGGCAAGTGAGCAAATGCAAGTTCTAGACCCCAAAGGCGGATGAGTGCATAATAGAACAGCTTATTGCGGGGACACTGTATCAGGAGCTGCAGAAAGAGCTCCTTGTGAAGAACGAAACTCTCACATTGGACAAAGTCCTGGAAATATGTCAGGCACATGAGGACTCTGTCACTCACATGCAGAAGTTCACCCAGTCCGAGTGAACTGCAACTAACAGCTTGGTTTGCCCTGGGAACCAAAGGGCAAAGATCCTTCAACTGAAAGCCCATCCACACCCTGGGGAGAGATGAAGAACTCAACAAGGACTGCAACATGTTGAGCTTCACCACCATTAAAATCTACAGCCAGACCATCATTTCCCAGTGAGAGATTTTCAGTTACTTGGCAATTTCACAATCTGGCCAAGCCGGTATTCACTCCCTGAGGGTCAAGGTCAACACTGGGGCAGAGAGCAATACCTTTCCCCCCTCAGATATACAGGCCAATGTATCCCCAAAACATCAACTCATCTGGGCTGCCGCTGCCTGGCTATGTTCAAGAGAAAGCCCAGACAATATTAACAGCCTACAACAGTTTGCAAATTCGGCACCCTGATTGGCCCCCTGCAAGAAATGGAATACCCAGTGGGTTGACGCTGAGTTTTTAATTGTCAACGCCGCTGGCCCTGCAATCCTTGGCCTGTCCGCCTGTAGGGACCTTCAACCAGTCACCCTCCACTGCTTGCTGAAGGAAAACTGTGCAACTGACAAGCCAATTCACACATTGGACAACCTGCTGGTCACTTATCCAGACTAATTTAATAATATCAGCTATTTCAAAGGCCAGTATCACGACGTAGTAGACCCCAGGGTGCCCCCCTGTAATACATGCACTATGTAGATGCTCCAACCAGATGACAGACTAAGTAAAATCAGAACTGGACAGAATGCTGAGACAGGGCAACATACGGAAGGTCGACGAGCCTACAAACTGGGTCAGCAGTCTCATCTGCATGTAGAAAACAAATGGCGAACTTAGACTATGTTTGGACCCAAAAGACTTGAATCACGCCACCAAGACGTCCCACCACCATATTCCCACGCTCGAAGAGCTGACTCATAAGTTTGCAGGCTCAATCGTTTTCTCCAAGATGGATGCCAAAATTGGATCCTGGTTCATTAAGCTTTATCATCCCTCCCAGCTACTCGTGATCTTCAACTCGTCATGTGGTGGTTACTGCTTCCAGTGAATGCCATTTGGACTTGTGATGTCCCAGGACGTCTTGCAGGTCAAGATATACCAAATTCTCGAGCAATGCCCAGGTATCATCAGCATTGCAGATGATGCTGCTGTCTTTCGCAAAACGGGGCAAGAACATGACCGAAACCTTCAATGTTGTCGCTTGACATGAAAACATTAATTTTTATGACAAAAGTGTCAAACTTGGCATACGGCTTCTTCAGACGATTAAATACAAATTTAGAAGGCGAGCCCGGACAAGAGATTTTTTGTGGTTTTTGAAAGCGAAAGAAAAATCGCGCCGGGACGACATGACCACGTCCAAATCGTGCTCCTTTTTCCCGCTGGAGGATGGGACAACTTGCAACAAAATGGCGGCTTACACATGGGTAAGTTGGAAATTCGAAGTTTTCTCGATCATTTTTGCTCAGAATAGACGACTAACGTGACCGTATCGTGACATTTATCAGATTTCGCTCATTAATGAACATTCATTTTGATAGATTTGGAATAATCTGGTCACTCCTTGCATCCTGACGTGCATTGTGTTGCTTTTATCACCGACTGCTGCAGCCCACCGTGCCATCCATCGTCAGTCGGTCTCCCCACACCCCAGGCCGTGAATTTTAGGCCTGTTGCGGAGAACACTCCTCATGAAGTATTTTCTGAGAATAGCGTTTGTTTCTCCTTCCTTATCGCGCAAATTTCGTCTGGGTTTCCAACCAATTTTATGCCATGAAAATAATGTGGTCCGACCTCCTGTCCATCTGTTCGAAATCAAGTTGCTACCGTTTTACTTTTGTAAAATTTCTCGATGATGCTTCATTGACTTGTAAACTTTGCCAATGTAAATTTTAACCCTGTGCCAAATGAAGTCATAAAAGGCCTCCTGTTCAAAAATGCTTCATTAAAAGACTGTTTCACAAGCTTCTGAGTCGCTGTCCGGATCTGGGTTCTATGGGTCACCTTCAGAATGGGAAAGAACTTCACGTACTCCAAAGTCAACGACATTTGTTCAAAACTTGGATATCGTGCGTCCCGGTGTCTACCAATATTCCACAGCTTGACTGGGTGTGACACCACGTCTGCCTTCATGGGCATTGGTAAGAAGATGGTGTACAAGGTATGGATGGACGTTGAGGAAGTGAATGATGCGTTCATGTTCATCTCCGATCACCTGTTCTGCAATCTTCACACAAAGGAAGCTCCTTTCAATCTTATTAAGAAATACATGGTCAAGCTGTACGATTGATCCAGTACCTTATCGTCAGTCAACGCCTGCATAAAAGATCTCTTCTGTCAAAACGATAAATCCTCGGATTGAATTCCGCTCACACAGGTGAGCTCCAATATTTTTCAGGGTTTGAGAGGTATACTGTAGAACCAGAAACGAATCCTCAATTAAAATGCTGTTTACCCAACCCTGAATTTTGGTTGAAGCACATGTTCTAATCCGAAACCTTGACTACATATTCCAGGATGCCTCGGATCAGCATCTGAAGCGGGCAGTCTATCAGACTGGAATCTGGACATGCAGCGAGACCATGCCATTACTTCCGTCGTCATCAGAATTCGGGTGGCGCAAAGACGGGATTTGATGGTACCCAGTGTGGATTACACTACCGCAAGTGTCAGCTGCTTGTCAAGAACTTAGTAAATGTGGCTGCAAGAAGCCGTGCAGGACTTGCAAATCCATAAAGTCCGATTTGCCATGCAGTGCCTTATGCAAGTGCCCATGCGATATGTAAGTTTGGCGAATTCACACGCTGATGAACGGCAATATCCAATCAAACCCTATCGTTCACCGATACTTACGGTGTGCACTATGCATTTTATTTGAAATTTATTCAACAAGATAGAATACTTTGACATGATCAGCAAAATGCATAATGTAAAAAAGGTTGTGTCAATAATTTTGTGACATATGTCACCGTTACACCACTGAAAAGTACTTTTTGTGAAATCTGGGGTTCGGTTGCCATGGCAACAACGAACAAAATCTGCCATAAAATCGTAATTTCAGATGGTTTTTTTCCAAGAAGTTCAGGCATCAACAAAGGTCAATATGGGCAAGTTTTTAGGAAAATTAATTTCAGGAAAGACGATATAGACGTTCTTGTTGCCGTTCCCCCGATATTAAGTTTCCCGCCATTTTGAACAAAATGCAATTGGGTGAAATATTTTATTGTGAAATTTTATAACTCAGTATATCACTAGAAACGTTTAAACAGACGTTAAAGTCACCGTTTCATCAACATATATTCCTTTTATATGGTGATGCATGCCCTCCCCGACCCCCAATGGTTGCCATCTTGGAAAATGGCTGCCGAAGCCGAGCCATGAGGGAACCGAGCCACGAAACCGAAGAGGAGCCGAGCTGACCAGGGCTCCCCTTTTAAAATCGTTCAGTTTGGTCACAGGAAGCCGGATACCAAGTTTGGTACTTTTGTCACAAAAATTAATGTTCTGCCATGTTTTGGAGTTCAGCGATTCCACTGCTTCACCACCTCATGAGAACAGCTGCCAGATCCGGCCTGCAGTTCAACAGTGACAAGTGCAGCATCAAAAAGCCACAGATTTGTTCTCATCTTTGGCCAACAAGGTGTCCACCCCAGACCCAGGGAAAAGGGACGTGATCCAGAGCTAAACAGACCCGAAAAACCTCAGTGAGCTTCGCAAGGCACTTGGTATCATCACGTATGTGGGCCCCTTTATACCAAAGCTGTCTGACCTCACAGCTCCCCTTCATGAACTGGTGACATCTGAACAACGAGAATGGACAACCAACCCAACCACAGCCAGGCTTTCCCAAAGGTCAAGGATGCCATCTGCCATGAGACCTGTCTTACCGACTTCGACCCACAAGAATCCACAATACTACAGGTCGATGCCTTCATAAAAGGCGTTGGAGCTTGCCGAATGCAAGACAAGCCCATCACCTTTGCGTCAAACAGCCTCTCTGAGGTGGAACAACGGAATGCCAACATTGATCGTGAGATGCTGGCCGTCATGTTCGGGTGCGAACACTTCCACACTTACCTGTACAGCCACCCCTTGGTTGTCGAGAGTGATCACAAGCCAATGGAAATGATCAGCTTGAAAATCTGATGACTGCCCCACCCTGACGGCAACGGATGCTACTGCGGCTTGTGGGGTATGACACGCGCATCAAGTACAAAGCTGGAGCGGACTCACACATGGCCCTCCTCATTCTGAGGACTACACCCATCAACAGCCACCTTTGCTCACCTGCTGAGCTACTAACAGTGGAGTAAAATGAAATCCAACCGACTTACCAAGGTGCTAAACTTGACACCAAATCGTGACGCAACCTTCGAGGCACTTGAACATTGGCAAGTGTCCCAGAAAGAGTACTCTGAGTGCCGGGAGGCCGCAATCTCGGGCCACTTCAACCTGGCCAAGGAGTTTGGGTTGTCGAGGAGGCTGGAGGGTCCCGCACTTGGGAACCAGAACGGTCCTCGGGAGAGATCAAACCCCGCCAGGTTGAACAGTTCAACCTTTGTATCCACTGATCAGCTGGATCTGGATTCGGACCTGAACCAAAATCGAATCACCTTGATCTATGTCTGTACAAACCAAACTCATCCACCAAGTTTTATCATAACTCGTCCACAATTTAAATATCATTACATTTATCGTTTTTGGCTCGATCTCTCAATTATGAAGAATCATGAAAAACTTGGTGTTCCCTTATTAACCGTTAAGGAGGCTGTCTTCATATCTTGGGGTCTGAATTTGAGTCTCTGTGTGGCCGTTAACTAACACCAGGTGGGTTGACTCAGCCTGTCATGCTTCTGAGATCTGCAGAATGACAACCAGCTTCCTGGTAACAAGGGGCACTGCATCAGCGACACAGACGCGTTTCGAGAAAATGATGCAACCAGCAGTCACAAGCTGGATATGAAACAACAACTTAAATAAACAACAACTTAAATAAATAAAATCATATCCGGATCCACATTCCGATCTTCACCAAAATCGAATCAATTCTTCCTTGAAACACCGAACCTGTCCTCCTCTGGAGGTTTCTTACTCACAGACAGAAAACAGCAACAACAACAACAACAACAAACATAAGAAGAAGAAGAAGAAGAATAAAAATAACAACAGAAAGGGAAGAAGAATAACAGGAAGAAGAAGAACCACACAAAGGTTAAAAAAAATCTTCAGTCCACATTCGATAAATGACGATTTAATGACGAAATAAGATAAATAATTAACGATGATAAAAATATAATTTATGATTCTGATCTCGCTTAAACTGATTTTTCTTGAAGGACGAGGGAGGCTGACGTCACAATGGATCACGTCACAATAAAAGTGACGTGATAATTGGATTCTCTGAACGAACCGTCTTCCAAGGGGACATCTGGCCGTGCTGGACGTGTTTTCGTCCGATAACAAGTTTCCATTGAAGATTTCTCTGTGGATTTTATTTTTATCTTCACAAGATGCGGCTGTTTGGAAAGAAAACCCAACGAAGGTTCGTCACTCGGGTTTAAACAACATGGAGTGTAATTTTATCTCTTCACGTCGAGTGGAGCCCGAATAAGATCTGTTACTCTTCTTCCTCTCTGTTCGTGTTTTTCCTTCTTCTGTCGAACGGGTCGTGAGTGACAAACGTGGAGCGGTGTGAATCCTTCCTGAAGGAAATTTGAGTTGATTTTCGAGGAATGTTCTTTTTCAGGGAACGAAACATGAATGAGATTCCTGGTGTGGAAGATTTCCTTGTGATCGAGTCTCCCCAAGTGGACCAATCACCACAAACGATCAAAAAGAAACCTCCCTTTTGGAAACGTCTGAGGTAAATAATTATCTTTTCCTCTTCTTTACTTTCTTTAAACTTGTTATTGGATGTAATTTACCTCAACAAATGTACAACAAATTGACTTTTCAATCTTTTTCAACCAAGGAATAAGTGCGGCAGACGAGGGAAGAGAGGGACCGGTGCTGGTGAAGTTCAACGTGACGTGTAAGTAAGAGAAAACATCCATTGGGAATGTGGTGTTAGGAATTGGGAATCCAGAATGACATTTAATATGTAATCAACATTGTGGGGACACATGTAATATGTAATCAACATTGGGGGGACACGTGTAATATGGAATCAACATTGGGGGGACACATGTAATATGGAATCAACATTGGGGGGACACGTGTAATATGGAATCAACATTGTGGGGACACTTGTAACATGTAATCAACATTGGGGGGACACATGTAATATGTAATCAACATTGGGGTGACACATGTAATATGGAATCAACATTGGGGGGACACGTGTAATATGGAATCAACATTGTGGGGACACTTGTAACATGTAATCAACATTGGGGGGACACATGTAATATGTAATCAACATTGCGGGGACACGTGTAATATGTAATCAACATTGGGGGGACACATGTAATATGTAATCAACATTGGGGGACACGTGTAATATGTAATCAACATTGGGGGGACACGTGTAATATGTAATCAACATTGGGGGGACACATGTAATATGTAATCAACATTGGGGGTACACATGTAATATGTAATCAACATTGGGGGTACACATGTAATATGTAATCAACATTGGGGGGACACGTGTAATATGTAATCAACATTGGGGGACACGTGTAATATGTAATCAACATTGGGGGGACACATGTAATATGTAATCAACATTGTGGGGACACTTGTAACATGTAATCAACATGGGGGGACACATGTAATATGTAATCAACATTGTGGGGACACATGTAATATGAAATCAACATTGGGGGGACACATGTAATATGTAATCAACATTGGGGGTACACATGTAATATGTAATCAACATTGGGGGTACACGTGTAATATGTAATCAACATTGGGGGGACACGTGTAATATGTAATCAACATTGGGGGACACGTGTAATATGTAATCAACATTGGGGGGACACATGTAATATGTAATCAACATTGTGGGGACACTTGTAACATGTAATCAACATGGGGGGACACATGTAATATGTAATCAACATTGTGGGGACACATGTAATATGAAATCAACATTGGGGGGACACATGTAATATGTAATCACCATTGGGGGAACACGTGTAATATGTAATCAACATTGGGGGACACTTGTAATATGTAATCAACATTGGGGGGACACAAGTAATATGCAATCAACATTGTGGGGACACGTGTAATATGTAATCAACATTGGGGGGACACGTGTAATATGTAATCAACATTGTGGGGACACGTGTAAAATGTAATCAACATTGCGGGGACACGTGTAATATGTAATCAACATTGGGGGGACATGTGTAACATGTAATCAACATTGGGGGGACACATGTAATATGTAATCAACATTGCGGGGACACGTGTAACATGTAATCAACATTGGGGGGACACATGTAATATGTAATCAACATTGGGGGGACATGTGTAATATGTAATCAACATTGGGGGGACACGTGTAATATGTAATCAACATTGGGGGGACACATGTAATATGTAATCAACATTGGGGGGACACATGTAATATGTAATCAACATTGGGGGGACACGTGTAGTATGTAATCAACATTGGGGGGACACATGTCATATGGAATGATTTGTTTTATTATTTATTTGATTCCTGGTTCAAGCCCCAGGGAGTGTGGATTTAGGATCACATGGAAAAAGTATTTGAGATCAGAATATCTTTTTCAGGGAAGTAGAGATGAATGACGCTCCTGGTGTAGAAGATGTTGTTCTTGTCGAGTCTCCCCAAGTGGACCAGTCATCACCACAAACGATGACAAACATTCCCTCCTTTTGGAAACGTCTGAAGTAAATAATTATCTTTTCCTCTTCTTCACTTTGTTTAAACCTGTTTTCGGATATATCTACTTCAAGAAATGTACAACAAATTAACTTTTGAATCTTTTTCAACCAAGGAATAAGTTCCGCAGACGGAAGAAGAAGAGGAAGACTTGTGGCGTGGTTGGACATTACGTGTAAGTAAGAGAAAATATCCCTCAGAATGTTACATGAAACGTACTCGTCATACGAATGGTATTCCTTTAAGGAAACTGAAGCGAACCCAATTGTATCTCTGATCATTTTCCATCTACTTAGAAGTTGGCTTACCTCACCTTGGTCAGCCAACCTTACTGCTTCCTTACATTGGGAGCAAAAATCACTTCCACGACGCTGTGTTTGATGCCTTGGTTTGAACCTGAACTAAAAATGAATGAAATTAAACATTTTAAATGATTCACACTCAGATTTCAACATCACCGTATTGCACATTATGAAATTGTTTTAACATTCTTTCATCAGAAGCTGATTATTTGTCAGACCGGACACCACCGGGTGGTGCGAAACCTTGGTTTTTCAAACCCGGGGGCGCGACCCCAAGTGGGGTTGCCGAGCAAATTTCGTGGGGTTGTGGGCATCCACTTGCAGCGAAAAAAAATTGTCTATTTTTGATCGGTGTTCGCTTTTTCGGGATGTAATATTAACGGTTCATTTAAAATCTGGAAGCGGCGCAACATGACGCTTGGAATGGGATCCAGCCGATGCGCGTGCTCGCAGAAGGACGGTTCATTTTGGCGGGAAATTAGTGGTTTGATCCACAGCCTCTCAGACTCGACTCTGACTCCATCATTATCGTCTATTCACGTCTCCACGTACGACTCGAGACCTTATTTGTGATGGCAGCACTGGCCACCAGCAAATATCGAGAACGTTCTTACCAGGATAAATTTCTGGACCTTGGATTTTACTATGTGGTGGATAAAAGTGGGGCACAGAGGCCTCGGTGTGTGATTTGTTTCGAAGTGCTTTCTACGGAGTCTATGAAACAAAATAATTTGCAGAGGCATTTGACTCCAAAACATGTGCCTTATCAGGATAAGGAGAGAGCGTTCTTTGAGGGGAAACTTCTTGCACTCAAGAATACGCGTCTTGACAGAGAGGGTACGTGCCATCAGACCAATTCTCGGGCATTTGAGGCCTCGTATTGAGTGTCGCTCCATGTTGCCAAGACTAAAAAGCCTCACTCCATTGTGGAAGAACTCGTGCTGCCACGTGCAAAGGACATGGTATCTCTGATGGTTGGGGAGGAAGCGGCGAAGGAACTGGCAGTTATACCCCTCTCTGACAACACCATCCAACGCAGAATTGAAGATATGAGTCTGGACGTTACGGATCAGGTCATCCAGAAGATCAAGGAATCACCGTGGTACGCTATACAGTTGGACGAGTCCACTGATATCGCATTGTACGCGCAACTCATCGTCTGGGTCCGCTTCATCAAGGCTGATAACTTTGTCGATGAGCCTCTGCTCATCAAACCATTGGAGGCCACCACCAAAGGCGAGGACATTTTTGGGAAAGTAGAGCAGTTTTATCGTGACCATGATCTGAACTTCGGAAAGTTGCTCGGTTCTACAACAGACGGCGCGCCAGCAATGTTACGAGTGCGTTCTGGATTCAAGGCTAAATTGCTTGAGGTGGCTCCTCAGACCTCCATGGTACACTGCATGATTCACCGAGAAGCGCTCGCCTCTCGTACTTTGCCAGAAACCTTGCAGAGCGTGCTCTCAGAAGTCGCAAAAATGGTGAATCACATCAAATCGAGCGCCCTCAACACCAGATTATTCAGGCAATTCTGCCATAAGATGGACGCAGACCATAATAATTTACTATTCTACACTCAAGTCAGATGGTTATCTCGAGGAAACCTTCTTCTGCGCGTTTACGAGCTCAAAGATGAACTGAAGGAGTTCCTTCGCACACAAGGGAAAACGGCATCGGTAGCATTGCTTGAGTCCGACTCTTGGCTGTCAGAACTGTGCTGTCTTGTTGACATCTTTGAACGTCTCAATGTCCTCAACCACTCCCTGCAAAGCAAAGATGCCAACCTCATGATTTTTCACAACAAAATGAGGGGATTTCTGGCGACTCTAAAATTACTGGCAGACAAAGCAGCTGTTAAGCGCTTCAGCCTTTTCCCCCGTCTGGTGGAGCATCTGCCAGTACGATGATACTGAGCTCGACAGTCTTTCTGGGGAGATAGCACGTCACCTTCGGTCGCTCATTGAACAGTTCGAGCACGATTTCCCTGAGCTGGATGTGCAGTCCTTTTCTGTGGTTCGGGACCCTTTCACGGCTCCACTGGACTGAATTGCTGATGAAGATGATACAGCACAGGAAGAGCTTGTACAGTTCCAGCAGGATTCAGGAGCGCAGGCTCTTACGTGGATGAATTCGTTGTCGACATTCTGGTGCAAAATGCTGCCGTCGTACCCGACCCTGTCACGGCGCGTCATTAAGGTTCTCATGCCATATCCTTCATCATAATTTTGTGAGCAGTCATTCTCCACCATGGTGGTGATTGAAACAAAGTACAGAAATCGCCTAGAAATGGAGCATGATGTGATCCTAGCATTGTCATCTACTTTCCACGAATAAAGAAGTTGGTTTCTGAAAAACAGGCTCATCCTTCTCACTGATATATCGAAATGTCATTCGGACTAAACTTCTGAAACATTCAACTGTACTATTTGGATACTGTCGGCTATTCTCCGTTTACTCGTCCATGAAAACATGACGATGGTGAATAAAGTCAACAGTAAATGTTGTTGTGTCATATGAAATCTTGTGTTATATATTTTGAATTGGTTTTTGAATCTTTTGGGTCGTGCGATGTTGAGAGGTTCTGAAATTGGGTCGCCACTAAAAATAGTTTGAAAACCACTGTGCCAAACAATGCACATTTAAATCAAGAGAATTAGGGTCTTCCCCCCACCTTGAACCCCCTCCCCCAGATATGCTACCCTGACGTAAACCATACTTTTGTACCCTTTGGAAACATGCTAAATTTGTTTGAGTACTTTTTTGTTTTTTCTTCTTTTTGAAGCACATTTACAGTGCACATATATATTTCATTTTTATGGTATTGATGAGAACAGTCCCAGTACTGATCCCTGGGGTACCCACATTACTTGCATCCTTCCAGGCAGACGTCCTCCCATTCACATCCACTCTTGAGTTCCTTTCACTCACCCGGTTTGTTGTTAGTTTAAACTTCTGAAAGTGTAGATCCACCACATCCACTGCATTTCCCTCATCCACCCAATCTTCAACTTTCAAAGTCAGCATGCATTAATGTGGAGGATTCTTGGAAGTGAGTGTTTTAAATTTTCATTTTGATGAAAAGCTGGACTGTTAAGACCTCCCATTGAAGCACTTGCCTGTTGAGGCTCAGATGAAGCTTCTTCTTCTTTCGGATACTGTACATGACAGCGGATAGCATCATTTGCTTGGGGCAGAGTTGTTCTGCTGATGTCGTGCCCCCTGTGGGTTGGAGGAGTCATTTATAATTTGTCCCGAGTGCCAGCTACACACGTACCGACTCTTCATGAAGGACACTGTGGGATTCTTCACATTCATCAACTTACACTGGAAGATGGGACACCCAACTTCACGTCCATCTGATTTCTGCACTTGATGTGTTTCTGCTCCTCCAGGAGGTTGGCACTACTACTACTACTGCTACTACCAATCTGCATGCCTGGCGAAGAGCCATGGTGACCCCTTTGGGGGTTGACCCTTCTGCACTTCTTTCCCTTGGGACAGGGGTAAATGAGGTTGGGTCAGCAATTTTAGAATTTTTTTGGCCACAGTGGTGGTGATTGCTCACCTGCTCTTTGCGAAGAACGACCGTTGGATCTTCAACATTCACCAATGTACACGAGCAGCCACCAGATTTTGGATTGCAAAGGCCCCTGGCCAGTGATTGATCAGTCATCATGTGACAATCGTTCTCACTCCTCCCGACCGACTACAATTTGGACTTCTGAGCAGGACACAACTTTTTGTCATTAAGAACACAAATCTGCATCATATAACAGTTTTATTGAGTGTTTTAGAATGTATAATTGAAGATACAGAAGGAACAAAGAAATTAAAAGAGAGGATGACAGACAACTGAGGCAAAACAGGACCCTTTTTGCAGTGTACGCACAGCGACTGCAGTTTACACGGCAGTACAGTGTGTCGTACTGCCAATCAAATGGAAGACCAGGTACTTTGCCAGCCTTGCAACCAACAGTCATTGATGTGCTCGTCAAAGTCTATCTCACGCTAAATGTGATATTCTACATTCATCAGCGCTGGCTCGTTGAGCCAGTCTTGTGTCATGGCTGTGCAAAGCCTCTTCTTGATGGGTGTCATTTTCGAAAACGAATGCTCAGCACTACAGTTTGTGACCATCAGCACGAGATACATACAAAGTGCACTTTCTACATCAGGAAATGCATCCTCAACATGCTTATCAATTACCAACTTATGCAGGAGCTGTTCTTTGCCTTTATCATCAACTTCTTCACCCTTAAACATCTTTGAGAATTCAACGAACAGGATAAGCACAATCCCAAGATATTGATCCAGATTGTAATTGTAGTTTTTAATCAATATCGTCGCTGCACCCTGGATCTCTTCAAGACTGAGTGTTTCCAGTCGGCCAAACAAACGAAATGGAGAATAGATTGGCTCAGAATCAGAAAGCAGTTGTGCAAGAGAGCTGAGAAATTTTTCCATTACCGGTGTGTAACTCTCAGCATGAAACTTCTGCAAAGGAGAGAGTTCTGCTTCAGGCGCGAGACCATAATCTCGTGGATTCAGCCTCACATTGCGTCGACACTGGCAAGCCTGCACATCTTCTGTTGTTCCAGATTTCTCTGCTTGCCGCCGCTCAAACTCATTCAAGCACTCCCTTTTTAACTCGACAAAGTTTTCTCGAACTTCACAGTTGCCACTGCAGTGTTCAGATTCTGTATGGAATCTTATTCCAAATGACTGAATGTAAACACGTTTCCAGCTGATACATGCGTTCATCCAAGTCATTTGCCTCACAACGTTTGTTGGACATATCGTCCGTGTTGTCATCAATCGTTTTTTTCGATCTGGTGTGTATTTGCGAATTCCATCAAGCCATTGGGAATGTCTTATGGACTGTTCTTTTGCTGATCTGAACTGCAGTTCATACTGTACCGCTTGACCTATCCCGCTGTGACATCAGTGAGAGTCGCAAAGAGAGGGATATTGCAAAACATCAGACTTTCTTGTGTAGTATCTGCAATCGTCACACATACAAGTTGTCAGAACATAATTGAGATTTGGGGGGGGGGGTGGAGGGTGGTAAATGAGTCACAGTGCTGAAAGCACAACCCTTTCTTGATAACAGTTTTGTGGAGGCCCCTGGGAAACTGCCCAGTCTGCCTGCCCTAAATCCGGCCCGAGCAGCGGATAGGATGCCAGTTTCATGTCCATCTGAAGGAGGACACACATTGATTGATTGCTTTGTGTGTGAAACACCAGAATGACAGTTTGGAGATGGGCTGGGATTCAAACCTAGGCTGGATGGCCAAGAGGTGCATGTGGGAGCTTGGGACACCAAGAAGAAATAGAAAAGTGTGGTTTAAAAAAATAACTTTTTGGTGATCGTCACACCCTCTTCACCACATGGTATTTATTGGCTTCATTGTCAACTATGTCTGAAGATACTTAGTAGGGGAGCAGTCATGTTGTGTTGTTTTCTGTCCCAATGCAGCAAACACATAAAGAACCGAGGCAGTTTGATTCTCACCGACCTGATTGTATTTTTCGTTTGACATTGTTTTATTTGTGATATTGTTTCAGCCACAGCTTTTCATAATCTCTTTTTTTTTCTGCAGGGAAGTTCAGCATCAAATGTCCAATGGGTTTGAGGAGGAAAATGTTGAACCTCAAGTGATCATTGGATCATTTGAGGAAGAGATTGTTGAACCTTTCAGGACAAAAGGATCTTTTAAGGAAGAGTTGCGAACTGGTGAGTTTTGAGAATTAATGTTTTCACAAGAAAAATTATCTTGGTTGGAAGTATTTTGCTTGTCGGTCGAGCAACCTGAATGTGGTGGTGTGATGGTATTTGGGCAGAAATTTTACATGTTTGGGTGGAAATCTTGAAAATTAGAAACTTAAACGGTTGGAGGTGCAAGCAATAACCGACCTTCTGTTTTTCAAAAGATATTATGGTTCTTTAACGTGCCACACGTAATCAATGCTAATCATTCCATCTTGAGCTGTTGCTGCAGATTATGTGAAGCAACCTTTTCTGAACACTTCCTCTTTGGATTTTGGTTCGTGATGTAATTTGTTTCTCAACAAAAATTTGTCTCCAAATCAGCAGACGGCACTGCATCAGCACCGCACACTCAGCCAGTGATGTCACCCCGCAGTCTTGTGCTGCATCTGAACGAAGAAAAAGACTGATTTGTCGATTGGAAAATACAAATCGCTTTAATATCAATCTAAAAATGTAAATTTGCTGCCTTCATTGCTTGCTGTCCAACACTGTTCCAGATGCATTTTTCCCACCATTATTCCTTTATCCTTTTTCGGAACGGAATCCCCCATTCATAATTGATCTGTGTCCAACAGGGCTGTACAATGGAAGTGAACGAACCTCTGAACTGCTTTTATTCTCATCCTGACCACACATTCTTGTATGAATAGCTAGTCTTGCTCATGAGGGCTCATGTCTCACTGTTTTTGGCTTTTTTGATCTGATGAAGGATTGATGCCAAAAAAGCCAGCTTTCTCTCGCCTCCAGTGGTGGATAGCAGAGCTCAATCAATGTCCTTCTTGGTGATTGCATCTGTTTAATAAAATCAAATTGCTGCTTCTCCGGTCGGACGTTTGGTCACAAATGTGCAGTCCCTCAGATGGACCTTGTTCTTAGTATCCCATCTGATAGCATTAGTTTGTAGTTATTTGAACATTTCTCGATGTCTTTCATGAAGAGTTGACAAGTTATCGCCGGCACCCTGAACAAATTACAAATTCCTGCCTTTACCAACTCCAATTTACCATCTCTAACTGGTTCCTGAAAGATTCAGACCAATCTTCCATGTTCTGAGCCCTTTGGAAAATTAACAACTGGCTGGCCAAAAGAAGAAGAAGAATAGTTGATTAAACTGACATCCTTTGAACACAACACACATCTGAACAATTTATGGTATTCTGTCCATTGATATTTTTGTGTCACAATATCTGTTTTATGGTGATTTTTCCTCTTCTTTCCAGGACCTTCTCTCAGTCATGAGGATGCTGTTTGCCTCAACTCCATCAAATATTCTCTCAGTCAGAATAAAGATGAGATAGCTGACCATGAGGAGTGTGAGTCGAACGAGGAGGACAAGCCTGTTGTGGTAAGCAAGACATTGTATTACCTTTATACTGTGCAGTAACATCCCGGATTGTGTCGTGGAGGTGTTCCTGAAAAGTGTGATGATTATTGAAACGACGAAAATCCGACAAATATTTCTCATCAGAATTAATGGAATGAGTGAGGGCTGCGTTCCTGACGTCACCACTTCAAGTATTATATTTCACTTTTTACCGATGATATTACCATTTTTTATTAATAACAGTTAGATTGAAGTCCAGGACAGGACTTGTTTCGGTAATTTTGCGATCTCCCCATTTGGTACTTTCGTGATGTATTCTGGCATCTTTATCAGTTTTGTAAGTTCTGAAGACATTTGAGAATAAAAGGTATGGCTTTTTAAAGCGACACAAGTGTGAGTTGAGGTGACACAAATTAGATAGTGGTACCAATGATGTGACGACGTAAATCGGGGTATTACATGATTTATTTATGATATCGATTGTTTCCTCCTTTTTCGTTCCAATGAGACGTGAGACAAACAGGATTGTCTTGAGTTATGCATCTCCCCTCTGAGCTCTCCAGCCTGGGATTGAATCTCGAGCTGTCGAGCCAGCTATAAACTGTCATCCTCGTGTTTGAAAGGGAGAGTGAATCATCGATGTGTGTGCCGTCCCTCGGATGGACGTTGCAGGGGGCGTTCCATCTGCCGGCATGAGTCGGTGGACGTTAAAGATCCCACGGTGTCCTTCGTGAAGAGTAGGCGAGCGATCGCCGGCACCATGAACAAATTTCAATTTCTTGCCCTGACTTCCTGAGCCGGAGTGGTGACCTGACCAGCATTGTGGCCGAGTCACTGCTTCGGCAGCATGTCGAGAGTAGAGTATGGTACATGAATATAATGCCTTGAGTATGGTACGTGAATATGATGATGATTATTGAGTTCATGTGAAATAATCATTGAAACACTGCTTCATTATTTCTCTTATATTCCATGAGCACTGTTGTCAAGCTGTGTTTGTGCCTGTTTTCAGATTGGGAACTGGGAGATTATCTCCAAAATTGGAGAAGGAGGTTGTGGAATCGTCTGCAAGGCAAAGAACGTCAACTCTGAAGAAGAGGTACAACATTGTGGTATACTTCCTGTGTCTTCCTTTCACCTTCTGGGAGCTGGAACAGCTCATGGGAGAGCGAAACAGATCACAGGGGAAAACACAGACAGTAGTTTTGAGGGGCATGACGGAGGATGAATGAGAGTGAGAGAAAAGCATGACACATTGAAGACGAATGAGAGAAAAGGAATGGGGAGATTCTCCAACATTTGGATTTGTCTCCCTTATTTCTGTTTCGATGAAAGATGCTTTTTCTTTGGACTTGTCGTTCCCGGATCATTCCAGTCGAAGATAACATCATAGATGTGATTACAATGGACAAGTAATGTGTAATTGTGTCAGATATTTCAGTAAAAATAATGGGGAACACCCCTTGAGGCAAAGGTGGGGGGGGGCTTCTTCATTCCTGTCATTGTTATGTCATCTAGGCAAAATAAGGTTTGATCGGGAACAAATTGCAACAGAATTTTTTTTAGCACAATGCATTTCTATGAGGTTGCCACAACACCATACTAAAAGTCCTAAGAAATCCCTGTTGTAGAAATACGTCTCATTTGCATAAATCCAATATGGCGGCCAATTATCAATATTGTGCCATATCTTTGCTCACCGATGACATATTTGGATGATTTCTACTTCGAGAATGGGTATTTTGTATAGAAGGATGCATTTAGCATACTTTTAAACTTCCCTGGAACAAAATCTCATTTGCATAAATCAAAAATGGCCACCAAATCTCAATATTTTGGCACATCTTTGCTGTTGGATTATATATTTGAGCCATTTAAGCTTCTAGTATATATATTTTGCATACAAGAATGCATTTAGAGTATTTAACAATTTTCTTGGATGTATTTTGAAACACATCACATTTGCATAAATCCAATACGGCCACCAAATCTCAATATTTTGCCATATATTTTCTCTCAGACAACAGGTTTGAGCGGTTTATATTTCTCGAATATTTGAGGGGATCAAAGGCTAAATTTGGGATAGTTCCATATTTTGATTGGATGGGTTTAAAAGAAATGATGGATGAATTTAATAAAATCCAATATGTCCACCAAATATCGATATTTATGACAGTCACTTCTTTGGCTCGTGTTTCATTCCTGGCATATTAATACCCTTCTGAAGATGCCCATCGAGGTCATCATTGTAGTCATCAGTGAAATCTGGTGGCTGTGAGTTGGCACAACTTGTCCCACGGCATTCTCCACAAACAGCACTGCAATGCAGACGATACTTTCTGCATGTGCACCTCTTTGTATTACAGTCTGTTTTACAGTTACAGCAGATGACATCCAGTAGTTTTGATGGGGCTGCAAGCTGGTCAGTTTGTATTGGCAAACATTGTTCATCCACCATGTGCCATCCCCACTCTTCCGGCTTCATATTGATGCTTCTTCCTTTCCACTCCATCATCTGATAACATTGTTAAGGAAATGGCCCTTACGGGAATACTAAATATAGAATTAGCTCAGTTCCCCCATTAAATTCATGTATAGAAAGGTTGTGTGGTATAAGGGACGATATGTGTGTCGGGAGGTGTAACAGACTGTTTTTGTGTTCGTGCTATGGTGGTGAAACGAGAGATCTCTGTTATTCCTTCCTCGTTCCGGAATAGGCCCCTCCCAGTTGGCTGAGAAGAGTGGGCTCGAGCGAGGGGTGTGGCCTGGACAGGAAGTGACGCGAAGGGGAGGAGCCTTCGGGAGTCTCCGAGACAGGCGTGTGTCGAAGTGAACGAAAGAGAGGAAAAAAGGGACCTGGTGGAC
>NC_140968.1:21828946-21850968 GCF_056783735.1 Eptatretus burgeri
ATCCAAAGAGGAAGTGTTCACAAAAGGTTGCTTCACATAATCTGCAGCAACAGCTCAAGATGGAATGATTAGCATTGATTACGTGTGGCACGTTAAAGAACCATAATATCTTTTGAAAAACAGAAGGTCGGTTATTGTTAGCACCTCCAACCGTTTAAGTTTCTAATTTTCAAAATTTCCACCCAAACATGTAAAATTTCTGCCCAAATACCATCACACCACCACTTTCAGGTTGCTCGACCGACAAGCAAAATACTTCCAACCAAGATAATTTTTCTTGTGAAAACATTAATTCTCAAAACTCACCAGTTCGCAACTCTTCCTTAAAAGATCCTTTTGTCCTTATAGGTTCAACAATCTCTTCCTCAAATGATCCAATGATCACTTGAGGTTCAACATTTTCCTCCTCAAACCCATTGGACATTTGATGCTGAACTTCCCTGCAGAAAAAAAAAGAGATTATGAAAAGCTGTGGCTGAAACAATATCACAAATAAAACAATGTCAAACGAAAAATACAATCAGGTCGGTGAGAATCAAACTGCCTCGGTTTTTATGTGTTTGCTGCATTGGGACAGAAAACAACACAACATGACTGCTCCCCTACGAAGTATCTTCACATACAGTTGACAATGAAGCCAATAAATACCATGTGGTGAAGAGGGTGTGACGATCACCAAAAAGTTATTTTTTTAAACCACACTTTTCTATTTCTTCTTGGTGTCCCAAGCTCCCACATGCACCTCTTGGCCATCCAGCCGAGGTTTGAATCCCAGCCCATCTCCAAACTGTCATTCTGGTGTTTCACACACAAAGCAATCCATCAATGTGTGTCCTCCTTCAGATGGACATGAAACTGGCATCCTATCCGCTGCTAGGGCCGGATTTAGGGCAGGCAGACTGGGCAGTTTCCCAGGGGCCTCCACAAAACTGTTATCAAGAAAGGGTTGTGCTTTCAACACTGTGACTCATTTACCACCCCCACCCCCCCCCCCCAAATCTCAATTATGTTCTGACAACTTGCATGTGCGACGATTGCAGATATTACACAAGAAAGTCTGATGTTTTGCAATATCCCTCTCTTTGCGACTCTCACTGATGTCACAGCGGGACAGGTCAAGCGGTACAGTATGAACTGCAGTTCAGATCAGCAAAAGAACAGTCCATAAGACATTCCCAATGGCTTGATGTAATTCCCAAATACACACCAGATCGAAAAAAACGATTGATGACAACACGGACGATATGTCCAACATACGTTGTGAGGCAAATGGCTTGGATGAACACATGTATCAGCTGGAAACGTGTTTACATTCAGTCATTTGGAATAAGATTCCATACAGAATCTGAACACTGCAGTGGCAACTGCGAAGTTCGAGAAAACTTTGTCGAGTTAAAAAGGGAGTGCTTGAATGAGTTTGAGCGGCGGCAAGCAGAGAAATCTGGAACAACAGAAGATGTGCAGGCTTGCCAGTGTCGATGCAATGTGAGGCTGAATCCACGAGATTATGGTCTCGCGCCTGAAGCAGAACTCTCTCCTTTGCAGAAGTTTCATGCTGAGAGTTACATACTGGTTATGGATACATTTCTCAGCTCTCTTTCACAACTGCTTTCTGCTTCTGAGCCAATCTGTTCTCCATTTAGTTTGTTTGGCCGACTGGAAACACTCAGTCTTGAAGAAATCCAGGGTGCAGCGACGATATTGATTAAAAACTACAATTACGATCTGGATCAATATCTTGGGATTGTGCTTATCCTGTTCGTTGAATTCTCAAAGATGTTTAAGGGTGAAGAAGTTGATGATAAAGGCAAAGAACAGCTCCTGCATAAGTTGGTAATTGATAAGCATGTTGAGGATGCATTTCCTGATGTAGAAAGAGCACTTTGTATGTATCTCGTGCTGATGGTCACAAACTGCAGTGCTGAGCATTCGTTTTCGAAAATGACACCCATCAAGAAGAGGCTTTGCACAGCCATGACACAAGACCGGCTCAACGAGCCAGCACTGATGAATGTAGAATATCACATTTAGCGTGAGATAGACTTTGACGAGCACATCAATGACTGTTGGTTGCAAGGCTGGCAAAGTACCTGGTCTTCCATTTGATTGGCAGGACGACACACTGTACTGCCGTGTAAACTGCAGTCGCTGTGCGTACACTGCAAAAAGGGTCCTGTTTTTGCCTCAGTTGTCTGTCATCCTCTCTTTTAATTTCTTTGTTCCTTCTGTATCTTCAATTATACATTCTAAAACACTCAATAAAACTGTTATATGATGCAGATATGTGTTCTTAATGACAAAAAGTTGTGTCCTGCTCAGAAGTCCAAATTGTAATCGGTCGGGAGGAGTGAGAACGATTGTCACATGATGACTGATCAATCACTGGCCAGGGGCCTTTGCAATCCAAAATCTGGTGGCTGCTCGTGTGCATTGGTGAATGTTGAAGATCCAACGGTCGTTCTTCCCAAAGAGCAGGTGAGCAATCACCACCACTGTGGCCAAAAAATTCTAAAATTCCTGACCCAACCTCATTTACCCCTGTCCCAAGGGAAAGAAGTGCAGAAGGGTCAACCTCCAAAAGGGGTCACCATGGCTCTTAGCCAGGCATGCAGATTGGTAGTAGCAGTAGTAGTAGTAGTGCCAACCTCCTGGAGGAGCAGAAACACATCAAGTGCAGAAATCAGATGGACGTGAAGTTGGGTGTCCCATCTTCCAGTGTAAGTTGATGGATGTGAAGAATCCCAGTGTCCTTCATGAAGAGTCGGTACGTGTGTAGCTGGCACTCGGGACAAATTATAAATGACTCCTCCAACCCACAGGGGGCACGACATCAGCAGAACAACTCTGCCCCAAGCAAATGATGCTATCCGCTGTCATGTACAGTATCCGAAAGAAGAAGAAGCTTCATCTGAGCCTCAACAGGCAAGTGCTTCAATGGGAGGTCTTAACAGTCCAGCTTTTCATCAAAATGAAAATTTAAAACACTCACTTCCAAGAATCCTCCACATTAATGCATGCTGACTTTGAAAGTTGAAGATTGGGTGGATGAGGGAAATGCAGTGGATGTGGTGGATCTACACTTTCAGAAGTTTAAACTAACAACAAACCGGGTGAGTGAAAGGAACTCAAGAGTGGATGTGAATGGGAGGACGTCTGCCTGGAAGGATGCAAGTAATGTGGGTACCCCAGGGATCAGTACTGGGACTGTTCTCATCAATACCATAAAAATGAAATATATATGTACACTGTAAATGTGCTTCAAAAAGAAGAAAAAACAAAAAAGTACTCAAACAAATTTAGCATGTTTCCAAAGGGTACAAAAGTATGGTTTACGTCAGGGTAGCATATCTGGGGAAGGGGGTTCAAGGTGGGGGGAAGACCCTAATTCTCTTGATTTAAATGTGCATTGTTTGGCACAGTGGTTTTCAAACTATTTTTAGTGGCGACCCAATTTCAGAACCTCTCAACATCGCACGACCCAAAAGATTCAAATACCAATTCAAAATATATAACACAAGATTTCATATGACACAACAACATTTACTGTTGACTTTATTCACCATCGTCATGTTTTCATGGACGAGTAAACGGAGAATAGCCGACAGTATCCAAATAGTACAGTTGAATGTTTCAGAAGTTTAGTCCGAATGACATTTCGATATATCAGTGAGAAGGATGAGCCTGTTTTTCAGAAACCAACTTCTTTATTCGTGGAAAGTAGATGACAATGCTAGGATCACATCATGCTCCATTTCTAGGCGATTTCTGTACTTTGTTTCAATCACCACCATGGTGGAGAATGACTGCTCACAAAATTATGATGAAGGATATGGCATGAGAACCTTAATGACGCGCCGTGACAGGGTCGGGTACGACGGCAGCATTTTGCACCAGAATGTCGACAACGAATTCATCCACGTAAGAGCCTGCGCTCCTGAATCCTGCTGGAACTGTACAAGCTCTTCCTGTGCTGTATCATCTTCATCAGCAATTCAGTCCAGTGGAGCCGTGAAAGGGTCCCGAACCACAGAAAAGGACTGCACATCCAGCTCAGGGAAATCGTGCTCGAACTGTTCAATGAGCGACCGAAGGTGACGTGCTATCTCCCCAGAAAGACTGTCGAGCTCAGTATCATCGTACTGGCAGGTCGTTAGATGCTCCACCAGACGGGGGAAAAGGCTGAAGCGCTTAACAGCTGCTTTGTCTGCCAGTAATTTTAGAGTCGCCAGAAATCCCCTCATTTTGTTGTGAAAAATCATGAGGTTGGCATCTTTGCTTTGCAGGGAGTGGTTGAGGACATTGAGACGTTCAAAGATGTCAACAAGACAGCACAGTTCTGACAGCCAAGAGTCGGACTCAAGCAATGCTACCGATGCCGTTTTCCCTTGTGTGCGAAGGAACTCCTTCAGTTCATCTTTGAGCTCGTAAACGCGCAGAAGAAGGTTTCCTCGAGATAACCATCTGACTTGAGTGTAGAATAGTAAATTCTTATGGTCTGCGTCCATCTTATGGCAGAATTGCCTGAATAATCTGGTGTTGAGGGCGCTCGATTTGATGTGATTCACCATTTTTGCGACTTCTGAGAGCACGCTCTGCAAGGTTTCTGGCAAAGTACGAGAGGCGAGCGCTTCTCGGTGAATCATGCAGTGTACCATGGAGGTCTGAGGAGCCACCTCAAGCAATTTAGCCTTGAATCCAGAACGCACTCGTAACATTGCTGGCGCGCCGTCTGTTGTAGAACCGAGCAACTTTCCGAAGTCCAGATCATGGTCACGATAAAACTGCTCTACTTTCCCAAAAATGTCCTCGCCTTTGGTGGTGGCCTCCAATGGTTTGATGAGCAGAGGCTCATCGACAAAGTTATCAGCCTTGATGAAGCGGACCCAGACGATGAGTTGCGCGTACAATGCGATATCAGTGGACTTGTCCAACTGTATAGCGTGCCACGGCGATTCCTTTATCTTCTGGATGACCTGATCCGTAACGTCCAGACTCATATCTTCAATTCTGCGTTGGATGGTGTTGTCAGAGAGGGGTATAACTGCCAGTTCCTTCGCCGCTTCCTCCCCAACCATCAGAGATACCATGTCCTTTGCACGTGGCAGCACGAGTTCTTCCACAATGGAGTGAGGCTTTTTAGTCTTGGCAACATGGAGTGACACTCAATACGAGGCCTCAAATGCCCGAGAATTGGTCTGATGGCACGTACCCTCTCTGTCAAGACGCGTATTCTTGAGTGCAAGAAGTTTCCCCTCAAAGAACGCTCTCTCCTTATCCTGATAAGGCACATGTTTTGGAGTCAAATGCCTCTGCAAATTATTTTGTTTCATAGACTCCGTAGAAAGCACTTCGAAACAAATCACACACCGAGGCCTCTGTGCCCCACTTTTATCCACCACATAGTAAAATACAAGGTCCAGAAATTTATCCTGGTAAGAACGTTCTCGATATTTGCTGGTGGCCAGTGCTGCCATCACAAATAAGGTCTCGAGTCGTATGTGGAGACGTGAATAGACGATAATGATGGAGTCAGAGTCGAGTCTGAGAGGCTGTGGATCAAACCACTAATTTCCCGCCAAAATGAACCGTCCTTCTGCGAGCACGCGCATCGGCTGGATCCCATTCCAAGCGTCATGTTGCGCCGCTTCCAGATTTTAAATGAACCGTTAATATTACATCCCGAAAAAGCGAACACCGATCAAAAATAGACAATTTTTTTTCGCTGCAAGTGGATGCCCACAACCCCACGAAATTTGCTCGGCAACCCCACTTGGGGTCGCGCCCCCGGGTTTGAAAAACCAAGGTTTCGCACCACCCGGTGGTGTCCGGTCTGACAAATAATCAGCTTCTGATGAAAGAAAGTTAAAACAATTTCATAATGTGCAATACGGTGATGTTGAAATCTGAGTGTGAATCATTTAAAATGTTTAATTTCATTCATTTTTAGTTCAGGTTCAAACCAAGGCATCAAACACAGCGTCGTGGAAGTGATTTTTGCTCCCAATGTAAGGAAGCAGTAAGGTTGGCTGACCAAGGTGAGGTAAGCCAACTTCTAAGTAGATGGAAAATGATCAGAGATACAATTGGGTTAGCTTCAGTTTCCTTAAAGGAATACCATTCGTATGACGAGTACGTTTCATGTAACATTCTGAGGGATATTTTCTCTTACTTACACGTAATGTCCAACCACGCCACAAGTCTTCCTCTTCTTCTTCCGTCTGCGGAACTTATTCCTTGGTTGAAAAAGATTCAAAAGTTAATTTGTTGTACATTTCTTGAAGTAGATATATCCGAAAACAGGTTTAAACAAAGTGAAGAAGAGGAAAAGATAATTATTTACTTCAGACGTTTCCAAAAGGAGGGAATGTTTGTCATCGTTTGTGGTGATGACTGGTCCACTTGGGGAGACTCGACAAGAACAACATCTTCCACACCAGGAGCGTCATTCATCTCTACTTCCCTGAAAAAGATATTCTGATCTCAAATACTTTTTCCATGTGATCCTAAATCCACACTCCCTGGGGCTTGAACCAGCAATCAAATAAATAATAAAACAAATCATTCCATATGACATGTGTCCCCCCAATGTTGATTACATACTACACGTGTCCCCCCAATGTTGATTACATATTACATGTGTCCCCCCAATGTTGATTACATGTTACACGTGTCCCCCCAATGTTGATTACATATTACACATGTCCCCCCATGTTGATTACATGTTACAAGTGTCCCCGCAATGTTGATTACATATTACATGTGTCCCCCCAATGTTGATTACATGTTACATGTGTCCCCCCAATGTTGATTACATATTACATGTGTCCCCCCAATGTTGATTACATATTACATGTGTCCCCCCAATGTTGATTACATATTACATGTGTCCCCCCAATGTTGATTACATATTACATGTGTCCCCCCAATGTTGATTTCATATTACATGTGTCCCCACAATGTTGATTACATGTTACATGTGTCCCCCCATGTTGATTACATATTACACGTGTCCCCGCAATGTTGATTACATTTTACACGTGTCCCCGCAATGTTGATTACATATTACACGTGTCCCCCCAATGTTGATTACATATTACACGTGTCCCCCCAATGTTGATTACATATTACATGTGTACCCCCAATGTTGATTACATATTACACGTGTACCCCCAATGTTGATTACATATTACATGTGTCCCCCCAATGTTGATTACATATTACATGTGTACCCCCAATGTTGATTACATATTACACGTGTACCCCCAATGTTGATTACATATTACATGTGTCCCCCCAATGTTGATTTCATATTACATGTGTCCCCACAATGTTGATTACATATTACATGTGTCCCCCCATGTTGATTACATGTTACAAGTGTCCCCACAATGTTGATTACATATTACATGTGTCCCCCCAATGTTGATTACATATTACACGTGTCCCCCCAATGTTGATTACATATTACACGTGTCCCCACAATGTTGATTACATATTACACGTGTCCCCCCAATGTTGATTACATATTACATGTGTCCCCCCAATGTTGATTACATATTACACGTGTCCCCCCAATGTTGATTACATATTACATGTGTCCCCACAATGTTGATTACATATTACATGTCATTCTGGATTCCCAATTCCTAACACCACATTCCCAATGGATGTTTTCTCTTACTTACACGTCACGTTGAACTTCACCACCACCGGTCCCTCTCTTCCCTCGTCTGCCGCACTTATTCCTTGGTTGAAAAAGATTCAAAAGTCAATTTGTTGTACATTTGTTGAGGTAAATTACATCCAAGAACAAGTTTAAACAAAGTGAAGAAGAGGAAAAGATAATTATTTACCTCAGACGTTTCCAAAAGGGAGGTTTCTTTTTGATCGTTTGTGGTGATTGGTCCACTTGGGGAGACTCGATCACAAGGAAATCTTCCACACCAGGAATCTCATTCATGTTTCGTTCCCTGAAAAAGAACATTCCTCGAAAATCAACTCAAATTTCCTTCAGGAAGGATTCACACCGCTCCACGTTTGTCACTCACGACCCGTTCGACAGAAGAAGGAAAAACACGAACAGAGAGGAAGAAGAGTAACAGATCTTATTCGGGCTCCACTCGACGTGAAGAGATAAAATTACACTCCATGTTGTTTAAACCCGAGTGACGAACCTTCGTTGGGTTTTCTTTCCAAACAGCCGCATCTTGTGAAGATAAAAATAAAATCCACAGAGAAATCTTCAATGGAAACTTGTTATCGGACGAAAACACGTCCAGCACGGCCAGATGTCCCCTTGGAAGACGGGTCGTTCAGAGAAACCAATTATCACGTCACTTTTATTGTGACGTGCTCCATTGTGACGTCAGCCTCCCTCGTCCTTCAAGAAAAATCAGTTTAAGCGAGATCAGAATCATAAATTATATTTTTATCATCGTTAATTATTTATCTTATTTCGTCATTAAATCGTCATTTATCGAATGTGGACTGAAGATTTTTTTTAACCGTTGTGTGGTTCTTCTTCTTCCTGTTATTCTTCTTCCCTTTCTGTTGTTATTTTTATTCTTCTTCTTCTTCTTATGTTTGTTGTTGTTGTTGTTGCTGTTTTCTGTCTGTGAGTAAGAAACCTCCAGAGGAGGACAGGTTCGGTGTTTCAAGGAAGAATTGATTCGATTTTGGTGAAGATCGGAATGTGGATCCGGATATGATTTTATTTATTTAAGTTGTTGTTTATTTAAGTTGTTGTTTCATATCCAGCTTGTGACTGCTGGTTGCATCATTTTCTCGAAACGCGTCTGTGTCGCTGATGCAGTGCCCCTTGTTACCAGGAAGCTGGTTGTCATTCTGCAGATCTCAGAAGCATGACAGGCTGAGTCAACCCACCTGGTGTTAGTTAACGGCCACACAGCGACTCAAATTCAGACCCCAAGATATGAAGACAGCCTCCTTAACGGTTAATAAGGGAACACCAAGTTTTTCATGATTCTTCATAATTGAGAGATCAAGCCAAAAACGATAAATGTAATGATATTTAAATTGTGGACGAGTTATGATAAAACTTGGTGGATGAGTTCGGTTTGTACAGACATAGATCAAGGTGATTCGATTTTGGTTCAGGTCCGAATCCAGATCCAGCTGATCAGTGGATACAAAGGTTGAACTGTTCAACCTGGCGGGGTTTGATCTCTCCCGAGGACCGTTCTGGTTCCCAAGTGCGGGACCCTCCAGCCTCCTCGACAACCCAAACTCCTTGGCCAGGTTGAAGTGGCCCGAGATTGCGGCCTCCCGGCACTCAGAGTACTCTTTCTGGGACACTTGCCAATGTTCAAGTGCCTCGAAGGTTGCGTCACGATTTGGTGTCAAGTTCAGCACCTTGGTAAGTCGGTTGGATTTCATTTTACTCCACTGTTAGTAGCTCAGCAGGTGAGCAAAGGTGGCTGTTGATGGGTGTAGTCCTCAGAATGAGGAGGGCCATGTGTGAGTCCGCTCCAGCTTTGTACTTGATGCGCGTGTCATACCCCACAAGCCGCAGTAGCATCCGTTGCCGTCAGGGTGGGGCAGTCATCAGATTTTCAAGCTGATCATTTCCATTGGCTTGTGATCACTCTCGACAACCAAGGGGTGGCCGTACAGGTAAGTGTGGAAGTGTTCGCACCCGAACATGACGGCCAGCATCTCACGATCAATGTTGGCATTCCGTTGTTCCACCTCAGAGAGGCTGTTTGACGCAAAGGTGATGGGCTTGTCTTGCCTTCGGCAAGCTCCAACGCCTTTTATGAAGGCATCGACCTGGAGTATTGTGGATTCTTGTGGGTCGAAGTCGGTAAGACAGGTCTCATGGCAGATGGCATCCTTGACCTTTGGGAAAGCCTGGCTGTGGTTGGGTTGGTTGTCCATTCTCGTTGTTCAGATGTCACCAGTTCATGAAGGGGAGCTGTGAGGTCAGACAGCTTTGGTATAAAGGGGCCCACATACGTGATGATACCAAGTGCCTTGCGAAGCTCACTGAGGTTTTTCGGGTCTGTTTAGCTCTGGATCGCGTCCCTTTTCCCTGGGTCTGGGGTGGACACCTTGTTGGCCAAAGATGAGAACAAATCTGTGGCTTTTTGATGCTGCACTTGTCACTGTTGAACTGCAGGCCGGATCTGGCAGCTGTTCTCATGAGGTGGTGAAGCAGTGGAATCGCTGAACTCCAAAACATGGCAGAACATTAATTTTTGTGACAAAAGTACCAAACTTGGTATCCGGCTTCCTGTGACCAAACTGAACGATTTTAAAAGGGGAGCCCTGGTCAGCTCGGCTCCTCTTCGGTTTCGTGGCTCGGTTCCCTCATGGCTCGGCTTCGGCAGCCATTTTCCAAGATGGCAACCATTGGGGGTCGGGGAGGGCATGCATCACCATATAAAAGGAATATATGTTGATGAAACGGCGACTTTAACGTCTGTTTAAACGTTTCTAGTGATATACTGAGTTATAAAATTTCACAATAAAATATTTCACCCAATTGCATTTTGTTCAAAATGGCGGGAAACTTAATATCGGGGGAACGGCAACAAGAATGTCTATATCGTCTTTCCTGAAATTAATTTTCCTAAAAACTTGCCCATATTGACCTTTGTTGATGCCTGAACTTCTTGGAAAAAAAACATCTGAAATTACGATTTTATGGCAGATTTTGTTCGTTGTTGCCATGGCAACCGAACCCCAGATTTCACAAAAAGTACTTTTCAGTGGTGTAACGGTGACATATGTCACAAAATTATTGACACAACCTTTTTTTACATTATGCATTTTGCTGATCATGTCAAAGTATTCTATCTTGTTGAATAAATTTCAAATAAAATGCATAGTGCACACCGTAAGTATCGGTGAACGATAGGGTTTGATTGGATATTGCCGTTCATCAGCGTGTGAATTCGCCAAACTTACATATCGCATGGGCACTTGCATAAGGCACTGCATGGCAAATCGGACTTTATGGATTTGCAAGTCCTGCACGGCTTCTTGCAGCCACATTTACTAAGTTCTTGACAAGCAGCTGACACTTGCGGTAGTGTAATCCACACTGGGTACCATCAAATCCCGTCTTTGCGCCACCCGAATTCTGATGACGACGGAAGTAATGGCATGGTCTCGCTGCATGTCCAGATTCCAGTCTGATAGACTGCCCGCTTCAGATGCTGATCCGAGGCATCCTGGAATATGTAGTCAAGGTTTCGGATTAGAACATGTGCTTCAACCAAAATTCAGGGTTGGGTAAACAGCATTTTAATTGAGGATTCGTTTCTGGTTCTACAGTATACCTCTCAAACCCTGAAAAATATTGGAGCTCACCTGTGTGAGCGGAATTCAATCCGAGGATTTATCGTTTTGACAGAAGAGATCTTTTCTGCAGGCGTTGACTGACGATAAGGTACTGGATCAATCGTACAGCTTGACCATGTATTTCTTAATAAGATTGAAAGGAGCTTCCTTTGTGTGAAGATTGCAGAACAGGTGATCGGAGATGAACATGAACGCATCATTCACTTCCTCAACGTCCATCCATACCTTGTACACCATCTTCTTACCAATGCCCATGAAGGCAGACGTGGTGTCACACCCAGTCAAGCTGTGGAATATTGGTAGACACCGGGACGCACGATATCCAAGTTTTGAACAAATGTCGTTGACTTTGGAGTACGTGAAGTTCTTTCCCATTCTGAAGGTGACCCATAGAACCCAGATCCGGACAGCGACTCAGAAGCTTGTGAAACAGTCTTTTAATGAAGCATTTTTGAACAGGAGGCCTTTTATGACTTCATTTGGCACAGGGTTAAAATTTACATTGGCAAAGTTTACAAGTCAATGAAGCATCATCGAGAAATTTTACAAAAGTAAAACGGTAGCAACTTGATTTCGAACAGATGGACAGGAGGTCGGACCACATTATTTTCATGGCATAAAATTGGTTGGAAACCCAGACGAAATTTGCGCGATAAGGAAGGAGAAACAAACGCTATTCTCAGAAAATACTTCATGAGGAGTGTTCTCCGCAACAGGCCTAAAATTCACGGCCTGGGGTGTGGGGAGACCGACTGACGATGGATGGCACGGTGGGCTGCAGCAGTCGGTGATAAAAGCAACACAATGCACGTCAGGATGCAAGGAGTGACCAGATTATTCCAAATCCATCAAAATGAATGTTCATTAATGAGCGAAATCTGATAAATGTCACGATACGGTCACGTTAGTCGTCTATTCTGAGCAAAAATGATCGAGAAAACTTCGAATTTCCAACTTACCCATGTGTAAGCCGCCATTTTGTTGCAAGTTGTCCCATCCTCCAGCGGGAAAAAGGAGCACGATTTGGACGTGGTCATGTCGTCCTGGCGCGATTTTTCTTTCGCTTTCAAAAACCACAAAAAATCTCTTGTCCGGGCTCGCCTTCTAAATTTGTATTTAATCGTCTGAAGAAGCCGTATGCCAAGTTTGACACTTTTGTCATAAAAATTAATGTTTTCATGTCAAGCGACAACATTGAAGGTTTCGGTCATGTTCTTGCCCCGTTTTGCGAAAGACAGCAGCATCATCTGCAATGCTGATGATACCTGGGCATTGCTCGAGAATTTGGTATATCTTGACCTGCAAGACGTCCTGGGACATCACAAGTCCAAATGGCATTCACTGGAAGCAGTAACCACCACATGGCGAGTTGAAGGTCACGAGTAGCTGGGAGGGATGATAAAGCTTAATGAACCAGGATCCAATTTTGGCATCCATCTTGGAGAAAACGATTGAGCCTGCAAACTTATGAGTCAGCTCTTCGAGCGTGGGAATATGGTGGTGGGACGTCTTGGTGGCGTGATTCAAGTCTTTTGGGTCCAAACATAGTCTAAGTTCGCCATTTGTTTTCTACATGCAGATGAGACTGCTGACCCAGTTTGTAGGCTCGTCGACCTTCCGTATGTTGCCCTGTCTCAGCATTCTGTCCAGTTCTGATTTTACTTAGTCTGTCATCTGGATGGAGCATCTACATAGTGCATGTATTACAGGGGGGCACCCTGGGGTCTACTACGTCGTGATACTGGCCTTTGAAATAGCTGATATTATTAAATTAGTCTGGATAAGTGACCAGCAGGTTGTCCAATGTGTGAATTGGCTTGTCAGTTGCACAGTTTTCCTTCAGCAAGCAGTGGAGGGTGACTGGTTGAAGGTCCCTACAGGCGGACAGGCCAAGGATTGCAGGGCCAGCGGCGTTGACAATTAAAAACTCAGCGTCAACCCACTGGGTATTCCATTTCTTGCAGGGGGCCAATCAGGGTGCCGAATTTGCAAACTGTTGTAGGCTGTTAATATTGTCTGGGCTTTCTCTTGAACATAGCCAGGCAGCGGCAGCCCAGATGAGTTGATGTTTTGGGGATACATTGGCCTGTATATCCGAGGGGGGCAAGGTATTGCTCTCTGCCCCAGTGTTGACCTTGACCCTCAGGGAGTGAATACCGGCTTGGCCAGATTGTGAAATTGCCAAGTAACTGAAAATCTCTCACTGGGAAATGATGGTCTGGCTGTAGATTTTAATGGTGGTGAAGCTCAACATGTTGCAGTTCTTGTTGAGTTCTTCATCTCTCCCCAGGGTGTGGATGGGCTTTCAGTTGAAGGATCTTTGCCCTTTGGTTCCCAGGGCAAACCAAGCTGTTAGTTGCAGTTCACTCGGACTGGGTGAACTTCTGCATGTGAGTGACAGAGTCCTCATGTGCCTGACATATTTCCAGGACTTTGTCCAATGTGAGAGTTTCGTTCTTCACAAGGAGCTCTTTCTGCAGCTCCTGATACAGTGTCCCCGCAATAAGCTGTTCTATTATGCACTCATCCGCCTTTGGGGTCTAGAACTTGCATTTGCTCACTTGCCGGTGGCATCTCGAGATGAAATTGTCCATTGTTTCATCATCGTCCTGCTTGAATCGATGTAGGCAGAAACGAGTCACACGGTAATTGGCCTGGGGTTTCAGTTGAGTTTCAAAGCGCGACCAAATCACTGCTGGCATCAGTGTTCAGCCTTGCGCCATGAGTGTTATCAAGGCCCAACAAACTGTAGCATATCAACCCTTCCTCATCTGATAGGAGGTGAATGTGGTCTATTTTTCACCTGCTACATCCTTCACAGAAAAGTACAGTTGGGTATGCTTCCTGAAAAGCTCGAAGGCTTCGCCGAGTTCGGCGCTGGTTTAATCCGTGCATGGCATGATGGGCGTGTCCGCCATTGTGCACTTGGCCAATAATCCCAATATGGGGTTCCAATCAGGTTCGTAGGTTCCCCTTTGGCTGCCGCCATGTAATAAGATGGCTCCACGTCTCATGGTAGGAGATCAACAGCTTTAATGAACAGCATGGGCATGCAATGTCACTCGGCACGGTATCCCACCGTCGCCCCACACAGATTCACTGCCGTGCTCCGCTTCCGCTCCCACATGCCCTGCTCCCTTGCCAGGGGCTGCGGTTTACAGCTCATATGACAGACACCAGTATAAAAGCCCATCAAAAATGATGGGTTGGAATCACTTTATTCCAAAATTTTCAACATTGGAAGATATGATGCTTCAATTCGTAGCAAGGAAAACCGTTGTTTGAAAACATTACCTGTACAAATGTGATCATATTTTCTTTATCTTCCAGGACACTGCAACTCAAAGTGGTGGTACATGGACCGGTGCCGGTACGGGAGTCATCGACTGCCGGTCCGCGGCTCGTTTCCAGTTTCACTTTATCATAATATATAACATGTAATGTATGAAATGAAAATGTATAAAATCTTGAAAAATAATATATTTAAGCCGCCAAATTTAAAATACGAGAGAGAGAGAGAGAGAGAAGTCTGTCAACGTTGGAAGTTATGCCAGAACCGAACGTGAAGGTAATATGTGAATTTCAGCAGAGTTGCCAGACGGTGCGCTTTTGTTTTGCCAAAATGGGTGTGATTATAATTGTACAGTTGCCATGAAAGTTTTAAAATATTCGTATTGTTTCTTTATATTTTAGAAAAACTGTTGAAAACTCCTAATACCAACAGTAGTTAAGTTATTCGTGTGATATGGTTCTAGGAACCGTCAGCATCCAAACATACAGTTGTCCCAAAGTCAGTTATGCCATTAAGTACAAGTGTAGACAGATCCCTTCCTTGTGTTTAGTGGGTAGAGACTGGGGTGCGTTGCGATGTTTTTTAGTTAGGGTAATAAATCTTTATATCCCATCCCCCATCACGATCCACTGTCCACCTGCATCTCAGGAACCTCGTGTTTCCGAGGCAAAATCTTGCAGCAGTTCCAGTTCCTCGGCTTCCCCAAACATTCCAATTTCTTCTTGGCTGTACCACCGTTCACCTTCCTCAAACACGTGTGGAGTGGGCGGGCTTTCTCGGCCTGGCCGAGATTCCGCCCAGAAAGGGGCGAACCCATGAAGGACCTGTCCAATCGGGATTCTTGGTATTTCATTATAATTTTGCACGCATTGTCTGTGGGACTCAGGTAAAGGTTGGAAAATAACATAGGTTTAATGGAAATATTGATTTTTGAAGCTATTATCACGAGAGGTTGTTTCATGATCTTTTGTTTCGAATTTTATTGTATTGTTGATTTTTAGCTCGCCTGTTCGAGGAACAGAGAGCAATAGCGATACCCCCGGCGTGAGCGTGAGCGTCAGCGTGAAAATGTTAAAGTTTTTGGTGCAAGTTATTTGGAAGCTTGCCATTCATTTAATATGTGTACTCGGATGCTGATATTTGGCATGGAGGTTCCTTTGGGGTATATTATTATCCCACCCCCTGGAAGGAGGGAGCGGGATATTGTAATCGTCCGGTTTGTTTGTCTGTTTGTTTCTCTGTCTGTCTGTTAGCAAATTTACGGCAAAACGGCTTCAGCAAACACTATCAAATTTAATCCACAGGTGGGCAATGAACTTTAGACGACCCCATTAACTTTTGGGTCCAATTGGATCAAAGGTCAAGGTCAAGGTCACGAAAAGATCAAAATCGTTTTTCGCTCATAACTTCGTCAAAAATGGTTTAATTGACTTCAAACTAAGACTAAATTATTCCTTATAATCAACATTCAGGTTAAGGATGTATCAAATTTAAATTTGATCCCCAAAATAACTTTATGCCTTAAATGGGTGGGATTTGTTGTGCCTGGCACCACTTGTTGATGTTGTGAAGTTGAAATTAAAAAATAAAGTTTTTTACTTTCAAATGTTTTTATCTGCCACACTATTTTTTACTGATTACAATATACAAATACATATTGGTTCACGAAAAAAATAAGTGACCACGAGATTCGTTATTGTTGTGTGTCTGTCTGTCTATCTGTCTGTCTGTCCCGAGCATAGCTCCGTGGGTTTTGATCCAATCCTGACAAAATTTTGGTGGGAGGTTTATATCATGATCTCGTTGTGTTTTCCTGAAAATGGGCGTGGTGTGCCCATTATGGGCGGAGCCGCGCCGAAAAAACATGTTTTTAGGGGGTAGCCGATTTCAATTTGCATCTTCTCCAAGGGGGTTTGTCGAATCTGACGGGTTTCGGTATTTGGTTAGCACAATGGCACCTGCATTGCCCCACAGAGCTCGATTTTTCATTTTCGTCACAAGGTCACGAACTTCGAAAATTGCGAATTTTGACGTAAAAAATTTTATTCTCCGAGGGATTTGTCGAATCTGGCAGGGGTTTTGGTATTTGGTGAGCCCAATGGCACCTGCATAGCCCCACAGAGCTCGATTTTTCATTTTCATCCCAAGGTCAAGGCCACAAGGTCACAAACTTAGAAAATTGCGAATTGTGTTTTTAGGGGATAGCCGATTTCAATTTGCATCTTCTCCGAGGGTGTTTGTCGAATATGGCAGGGGTTTCGGTATTTGGTTAGCCCAATGGCACCTGCATAGCCCCATGGAGCTCAATTTTTCATTTTCGTCCCAAGGTCAAGGTCACAAGGTCACGAACTTAGAAAATTTCGAATTTTGACATAAAAATCATACGACCGCCCAAACTTTGAGAGCGAGGATGACAATATTTTTTATGCATAATCTTGAGGTCATTCCCCACCTAAAGTCTTGAAACAATTTTGCTCTATCTCAAACACCTTGCCCGTGGCGCTCCCTTCAAGTTTGTTTTTACTCTGATTTCATCAAAGTATGGATAATCCGAATGGTGCGAAATGCCATATAGCCTATATGACGTTATATTGTTTCTGGAATGTTCCAGAGGAAGTTTTGCACCAAAGGTCATAATCCTTGACCTTTGACCTTTGAGGTCACAAAGGTCAAATTTTCAAAGTTGTGGGAATCGAACCGGGTTTCCGACCTTCTTCGACGAACTAACTCCAATAAGCTCGAGCACGTATCCTGTTTCCTTATTTTAATGTCCACAACATTGTTTTGTGACCTTTAAAGGTTATGCAAAGGTCAAATTTTTAAAAGTTGTTGAACGAAACCGGGTTTTCGACATTTTGCAGCTGATAACCTGTCACTCGTGCCACATCATGTTGATCATTTTTATAACTTGGTCAAACATTATCACATTATCTCATCCTTGACTTCTGAAACAATCTACATCGTCAAATACCGCTCGTGAACCATCGTCGTCTTCAGACTTGCATTGCTTTAAAATTATTTGGATCAGACTTCACTGCAATGCTTTATAAAAAATATTATTAGACGTCTTTTAAAAATGATAAATGTATAAACAGGCAAGCATTGGGTGGCTTTGACACCAACTCGCTGGTTTATATTCTATTTGCACTGATTCTACGATATACAGTTCAAATATTAGCTCAAATATTACAAATAAGCATTATTTCAGTCCATCATTCCAGGGTTATGGAATTTATGTCAATTATTTTTATCTCTAATTTACAGATGGTGAAGCGAGGCCCAATGGACATGTTTATAAAGCCGAGAAATTCGGTTGCTGACCACACAAGTAATTCTGAATCAAATGACGGTGATGTAAATGAAGCTGAAGTGTTGCCGGCAAAAATAATTAGTACGAGCTTTACTCGGAAATATGACTCCTCATACATTCAATTCGGTTTTGTAGCCACGAATGATGGGGGAGTGCCAAAACTGCAGTGTGTTATTTGTGGAGATGTGTTGGCTAACGACTCAATGAAGCCGTCAAACCTCAAGAGGCATTGAAATAAAAAACATAAAGAAATGAGTTCAAAGTCAAAAGAGTTCTTTGAAAGAAAGCATGTTGATTTAAAAGGCCGTCAGAAACAGATCTGTGAAGTGTCACACATAAATACTTGTGCTTTGCAGGCTTCTTATAAAGTAGCACTTCGAGTTGCTCAGGCTAAAAAGCCATACACAATCAGTGAGACGCTAGTGATAGGCTGTAGTAAAGATGTCTGCATGGAAATGCTGGGTGAGGTGGCTGCAAGGAAAGTGGCTCAGGTGCCACTTTCAAATGACACTATAGCTCAACGAATTAACGATCTGGCTCAGGATATGGAAGATCAACTCATAGGACAGATTCAGTTCGCAAAGTACTTTTCTTTGCAGCTTGATGAATGCACAGACATTGTTAATATGGCAATTGTGATGGTGTATGTGCACTTTGAACATGAGGGTGATTTGAAGGAAGAGTTTTTTTCTCTGCTTCACTACCAACAAAAACAACTAGTTCTGAAGTGTTCAAGACTGAGCGACTACATCGTTAACAAATGTGGGTTGGATATGAAGTTTTGCGTAGGTGTATGTTCTGATGGCGCTGCCGCAATGATAGGACGGCATTCAGGAGTGGTTACCCAGATCAGGGCGCTTGCCCCAGAATGGAAGTCAACGCACTGCTTCCTTCACCGAGAAAGTCTTGCAACAAAAAAAATGTCAATTGAACTAAACAGTGTGCTCAGCGAGGTTGTAAAACTTGTGAATCATGTAAAAGACAAATGCTCTAAATTTGAGACGATTCGCTGCATTATGTGATGATATGGGAGCTGATCATAAACAGCTCCTGTTGCATGCCGATGTACGTTGGTTATCAAGGGCAAAAGTCCTGTCAAGAGTATTTGAACTACGAAACGAACTGGCCGAGTTTCTTCAGGACAAAAAACCAAAATGGTCACAATTGTTCCGAGATGTGAATTGGCGAGCCAAGCCGGCTTATTTGGCTGATATCTTTGTCATCTTTAATGATCTCAACACCTCCATGCAGGGAAGGATGGCTTCGTGTTTTACAATGGCAGACAAGATCAACGGAAAAAAAACGAAAGCTCGAAGCATGGAAGAGTCGAGTGTCAATAGATTGTTATGACATGTTTCACCAATTAGCGGCAGTCATCGCTGATGCAGGAGAAGACCTTAATGTTACATCTCTATGAAATGTCATCAGAGAACACTTGACGAATTTGGCAGAAAGTTTTCAGCATTACTTTCCAGAAGAAGAAGATCCACGGAAAGGGGATGAATGGATCCGAAATCCATTTATGCCATTGAGAGATGACTTAGGTGTCACTATGGAGGATAAATTGTTGGAGCTGTCTGCTGACGAAGGATTGAAGAGGAGTTTCAAAACTACAACAGCACTTGCTTCTTTTTGGATAAAAGTGAAAGCAGAATATCCTAAGCTTACTGAAATTGCTCTGAAAACTCTTCTCCCATTTCCTTCAACCTACCTCAGCGAGACTGGCTTCTCAACGATGAGCATCATTAAGACAAAGTAAACGAATAGTGTGGATATTCATTCTCCATTGCACGTGGCACTGTCCTCAATTGAATCATGATTGGATAAGCTGACAAAGAAGGTGCAGGCTCACCTTTCACATGAGTAAAAGTTCAGGATTTAACATGCCTATATCATCAATTTCAGATTTTAACATAACGACATTTTCAAAGTTGTCTTCAATGTAATGTTACCGATTTCCTTTCAATCTTTCTTTTTATGTCTTTATTCACTGGAGTTTAAGATAACTAAAATATATTATTTTTTCAACCGACCTTATTCATTATAATTTTTCATTTTTTTACTTATGTCTGGTATACATATGTTTATAATATCTATGTTTGAAGGCTGAGCTCGTCTGATTTTTTTATATATTTTGTTAATATTGTAATACTGTATTACTCGTTGACAAAATATATATCAAAAAATGTGTCAACTTTTATTATATTCATTATATTTTTATATTTTGCCTGTAAAATTAATATTACTACGGATGTTCAAACAATATTTTCTCGGATCATAAACAAATAATAATATGGCACAAATATGGTACCGGTCCCTGGCACATTGGAAAAAAAAACAACCGGTCCGCCACATCAGAGTTTGAGAAGCACTGCTGAAAGGGACCCGTGCCTTTCGGACCTCTCCGAGAAGCAAGATCTACATTCCGGGTGTTCGGTGGAGCCGAATCTACTGCTCCACCTTTGGTCGTGCTCGCCGCCGACACTCGGCCCCACAACAATACCATCCGTCGCTTTGCTGATGGGAATACGAAGAGGTGGGGCAGAGAGACAGGGGTGGGGGGAGGGAGGGGGAGAGAGGAACGGCGGAAGAGAGGGGGCAGAGTGTGGAGAGGGGGACAGAGAGAGGGAAGGCGGAGGGGGGTGAGAAGAGTGGGTGGGACGAAAGAGAAAGAAAGGTGGGAGACAGCAAATAAGACCAAGGCTTACCTTGCCGTGTTTAACCCCCCGGAGATCTTTGACTGGTCGAGGGTTAAACATGACCATCACCGCCGCGCCTCAACACAAAGTGCCATTTCCTGTGTGTTTTGTATTTTACGGCGATGGCTCCGCTTCACACAGGGGCAACAAAGGTTTCATCGGCTTGATCTGTGTCCTCAACCAGATAGGATGGACAACCGACGGAAGTACAACACAATGACTGAGATTGCAGGTACTGGAGAGCAGAATGCAGTCATTGTTGCTGTATTTACTTCTTGTCTTGCTTTTTTCTGTTGAGTTATGGATGCTCTGGATGCAGCTTTCGCATGTCATTTTTGTCAAGTTCGCTTGGTGTACATTTCCTCAGTTTGGTGGGAGCCATCTTCCTGCAAAATAAAGGGGGGAGACGGGGGGGGGAGGAAAGCGAGGAAGGCGGGAGGAGAGCGACGCCTCACCACACGTCGCAATACACTCCGTGAGGTTGGGGAGGGGAGGGAGAGAGAGAGAGAGGAGGTATCTATATATATATATATATATATATATATATATATATATATATATATATATATATATATATATATATATGCATATAAAACGATTTGGTTTTCCTCAAGCTGCCTGGCAATGTGCTGTCGACCTACCTCCCATATCTTCTCTGACAAGAAAGTGGCACCATTTTCATGAATGTCAGTCTCAGTGAGATCAGCTGAATTTTGAAATGATTGAAAGTCCACCAACTAATTTTGGATGAAGACAAGATCCAAGTCGTTGACTTAAGCCTGAGCAGGCATTTTCCCTTGTTTTCGAGCACGATCACAGGTTTTGCAGATCCAGAAATTTCTCTTCACAATGGTGTGCATAAACTTGGGTAGAAAGTCTTCCTGAGGTCCTTTGCTCCACTTACTGATGTTGAGTTGCTATACCGTTTGTCAGTACATTCAACGATGACAGCATAAACCTACGTAGTCAGGACCTAGTTTGGAAGCAGCAATAAAAACCTCAGACACATGTGTTATACTTTCTGGACCAGAGTCTCCTCAACATTTCTTCATGGGACACCGAAAGCCACTTGACTGTGTTGGCCTGGACATCTCGCTGTATTTTTCCCTCTTTTTCCTGGTGAGACTTCTTGAACTGGTCTTCATTTTATCGATTCATCAAAAGTCACGAGAATGAACACCACCCCAGTGATATGGATTTTTTCATTATCAACAAGCATTTATGTTCACACAAATATCACACAAACAATATCACCTCAAATCAGTGATGGCAAAACAGATCGCTTCAACCTTTTTCTTCTCACGCTTGTTCCCGAGGTTGACTGGAAGTGCTTGATGGAATGTCCACTTTTCCTGATAAACTCAGCATCTGGGTCCTGCATGCCATGACAACAGAA
>NC_140968.1:21851468-21876468 GCF_056783735.1 Eptatretus burgeri
TGTGGTGAGACAACATATTTCCCCTTCACGGTCATTGCCATGCTATCTTTAACAGGCATGCGTTGTCTGACAAGCAAACAATGCCGATGTCGATTCATGAACGTGATTAAAACTTAAAGATAAACGAAAGTTATAAAAACGTGGAAGAATACAGAAAAAAAACGAAAAGTGCACTCGGTTGAGCGTCCACCTCCGCCACACAATGCCTGATTCACGAGAACATATCTGACCCAAAACGTTTTTGAAATAGCATGCCATATTGTTTCTCGTTTTTTGGCCCTATATTTCAATGGTGAAGAATCACTTTAAAAATGAAATAATTCTCGGATCCAGATCCAGATTCGGATCGTCACCAAAATCGAACCAATCGTCCTTGCGACACACCTAACCTGTCCATGAAGTATTATTTGAATCCGTCCACAACTTTTTGAGATATCGTGCTATATATTATTTTTTGGCCAGATCTCAAAATGGTGAAGAATCACTTAAAAATTTTTAGGATTCGTATCCAGATCCGGATCTTCAACAAAATCTAATCAGTTCGTCCTTGTCGTACACCCAGCCTGTCCACAAAATTTCATTCAGATCCATCCACAACTTTTTGAGATATCCTGCACACAAACAGACATAAAGGCGTGAAAACATAGCCTCCTTCACAATGACACGGCTGCAAGGCATATCTGCTTGACTGTGAAATGAAATAACTTGCACAAATATATTGTTGGGATAAAGGTTCTACGACATCAACTCATGTGGTACACAGACAGATACGGCACTGGATAGTGGTTCGTGCATTGTTTATTCCTGTTTCTTATTTTGTCCAAAAAAAATCTACTCTGTTCTGTTCATTGGAGTGAGTTGGCATGTATGGCATTCGCTATATCAGTCCATGACCCAGTTTGATGGTGAGATCCAGTTTCAAACACCATCCAATGGGCTGACTCGAGTATCGTTTTCATTTACCATCTCTGCCTGAACTTTAAAAACTTATTTCTCAGAATATATATTTATATATTTATATATTTCTCAACACTAGTCCATTCTCATGAAGGAAGAATGGAGAAAGCAACAAAAAGGTGAGCCCTTTGTTATTTGAAACTCCACACAAGTTCCTCCACAGCTGCACATATATATGCAGCACATGTCTAGAACCCCACTGCTACACTTTCCACTCATCCATCAAACCAGTTCCAACAGCTATTGGCAGATTGGCAGCGAGAGTGCTACAAAAGTGCTACAAATGACCGAGGCTATGAAACATGCACCACTTGCAATGCCAATAGTTATCAACATTTAAACATGAAAACCCCAATCAGGTGCACCGCTCGTAATTGGAGAAATGACCAATCAGCTCTCACCTAATCAATCATCCCCAGTCACGACTATGACGATATAATTATCAGCACTCAATCCTTCTAATTGTTCCTCCAATACGGAACAGGCACAGGAATATAACCACTCTGATTTTTATAAACTTTTGGAAATAATAACAAAACATTGCCACCAGAGTTATCGGAAAATAATTGGGATATATATTATCTAATCATCGATTGCAAACATTGACTAAAAGGAGACTGCGCAGGAGATGGGTTTTAGGTTGTATTCACACTGTCACTGGGGTGAGGTCTCCAAAGATCACCGATTGTTTGGTAAATTAAATGAGGTAATAGTCAGTGATTCACCATGCTCAATGATTCAGTGAGCTCCACCTGAAATAGTGTCCAGTTTTTGTCGAACATTTTTCGATTGAAGGAATGACATAGGTGCCAATGAGATCGTACAGCGCAGAGCAACTAAACTGATTGTGGGGTTTGCCAGACTAAGGTATGAGGAACAGCTGATGGAAACAACTTTATGCATGAGAAAGGAGAAACTTTTGAGCAGAGAAGATCGAGATGTTTTTGATTACGAAGGAAATGGAATAAAGAAATGCAGAAGAGTTTTTTTCAGCAGAATGGACAGTGAAACTACGACAGTCAACGGCTTGCAAGTAAAGAAGAATAATAGTTATAACAATAAGAATACAGGGATGATTTAATCAAAGAGTAATTAATGCAATGAAGAGTTTTCCTGGAAAGGTTGTGGCAGCAGGAAGAGTAGATAAGGTTTAAACTGGAATTAAATAGGTACCTGGAATCATTGGGGATATGAGTTCAGGTACGTTGGCAGCACTGGTTGGTAGTTTCGGCTTGGATTTGCTGTGATTGATGGATATAAAAGGGTCTCATACAAAAATGAATGTGATGTCAGTGCTCGTTAATTCCTCATGCTTCATCCCACTCCATCCCTTCAAGAACGAAACGTGTATCTTTTTTTAAAACACACACACATGCACGCACCTGGTTAAGTCCAGGTTAAGTCCCTCGACTTGTTTCCACTGTTTATCTTCTCACTTCTCCCTCCACCTTTTCAGTTATATTAAAGAAATAAAAATTGATTGAATTGCTGTGGCATGAAGTGAGTGTGGGCATGATGGGCCAAGTCACCTACTCCAGTGTCAGCTTTCCTTGTACTGTCGGACCCCCGTTATCCGTGGACCCCGCACATTTGCGATTCATGAAATGTGACCTGCTTCTACATTCGCGGCCCTGTCTTTCACGCATTCGATGTTTTTCTGACCTGCTTCAACATTCGCGGCCCTGTGCTTTACGTATTCACGGTTTTACGGACCTGCTTCTACATTCGCGGCCCTGTGCTTCATGTATTCGCGGTTTTTCTGACCTGCTTCTACATTCGCGCCCCAGTGCTTCATTTATTCGCGGTTTTTCTGACCTCCTTCTATATTCGCGGCCTGGTGCTTCATATATTCACGGTTTTACGGACCTGCTTCTACATTCGCGGCCCTGTGCTTCATGTATTCGCGGTTTTTCTGACCTGCTTCTACATTTTCGGTCCTGTGCTTCATGTATTTCACAGTTTTACTGACCTGCTTCTACATTCGCACCCCAGTGCTTCATGTATTCGTGGTTTTTCTGACCTACTTCTATATTCGCGGCCATCTGCTTCATATATTCACGGTTTTTCCGACCTGCCTCAACATTCGCGGCCCTGTGCTTCATGTATTCGCGGTTTTTCTGACCTGCTTCTACATTTGCGGTCCTGTGCTTCATGTATTTCGCAGTTTTACTGACCTGCTTCTACATTCGTGCCCCAGTGCTTCATGTATTTCGCAGTTTTACTGACCTGCTTCTACATTCGCGGCCATCTGCTTCGTATATTCACGGTTTTTCCGACCTGCCTCTACATTCGTGGCCATGTGCTTCATGTATTTCGCGGTTTTTCTGACCTGCTTCTACATTCGCGGCCATCTGCTTCATATATTCACGGTTTTTCCGACCTGCCTCTACATTTGCGGCCCTGTGCTTCATGTATTCGCGGTTTTTCTGACCTGCTTCTACATTCGCGGCCATGTGCTTCATGTATTCACGGTTTTTCTGACCTGCTTCTACATTCACGGCCATGTGCTTCATGTATTCACGGTTTTTCTGACCTGCTTCTACATTCGTCTTGTTTATGAGATTTCTGATTTTCCCTTATGAATCACAAACCGCTAGAAACCTTCTTTTTGGGAACGTATCCCTCGTGAATTTTGCGGTCCATCATTATTTCCATTATTCTTATATTCTTCTTCTTCTTCTTGCATGTGGCAGCTTAGCTGCCAGAATAGCTATCATTTCTTGGAAGTGCGACTATGTCGCTGATGCAGTGCCCCTCCACCAGTACTCATTTCGCTGACCGCGGAAGGATGACAGGCTGAGTCAACGCCCTGGTGTATTAATTCAGCGGCCAACGGGGCTTGAACTCAGGATCCCAGGATCCCAAGCCGCCACCCTAACCACGAAGCCAACACCAGGTCATGATTCTTATATTACATGTTTAACAATAATATCTCCTGAAGCGCTTTCCATGAACCACGCTGATGTCTCCTCAGGCATTCCTGCAGGCCACGTAAGTGCAAGATTGTGTTTGAGCCTGAGAATGAAAATGTCCTTAGTAGGGTGAATATACTGGTTCTGGCTCACTTTTCCCTATGTAAATGAATGGAGGATTTTCAGCGATTCCCTTTTTTTTTCCCTAAAAATAAACCCCCTTTTTATCCCAAGGTATATTAATTTGTCTCCACTTTTAACCTAGGGGCTCTCTATTCAAATAACCCATACAACAAGATAAAGATTTGTTAAAGGTGATTCTAAAGAAATATCTGAAATGTCTAAGCCCCGGGACACTCTTTATCAAATAACCGATGCATATTGTTTAGCTCACTCATTGAACCTATAAAGATTTGTTCATTCTCAAATTCCTTCAATAGTTTAATTTTCTTTGCACAATAATCCCCATCTAAAATATTGAAAAACAAAACATTTGAATCTTTATATTTTTTAAGATACCCCTTTTGTGCCATTACGAAATGATAAACTTCTCTTAATGCTCTTGTTTGACCACCTCCTGAGCCACATATCATTTTGAGATTATAGTAAATTGTTTTTTCATTGTTCAATTGATAACCATCAAAGTTTTCAGTCCATTTAAGGATATTCATTTTTTTCTTTACATCCTCTAACTTACTAGTTTTTAAATTGATTCACTTATTTGTTTTATTTACCTTTGTTTTAGTTATTTTTTCAATAAGACTTATTTGATATTTTTCACATTCATTATGTTTTCCATTTATATACCAAGACTGAGATTTTCTCCACTCTTTAGTTTGATTAATACTTGGTTTAACCATTTATATATTGCGAAAAAATGCGGAGGTAGCCCTTAAAAAACCCTAACCCATCTTCCCATCGTTAAAACACAATCTATTCTATTCACTCTATCATACAATATCCATATGGAACACAATCTATTCCATTATCTAAAATAAATCTCTTATCATCAAAGGCTCCTAATGCCTTTTTATTTACTTCTTCACTATATATGTTTTGTTTATAACTTCTTATTGTATTCATTTTCCTATATTCTTCTTTCTTATTCATCAAACAATTATAATAATTTCTAAAAGTTATTGATTTCTTTATTACATATTTCTTTATTCCCTTTAACCTCTTATCAATCTGATCACCATACTTATAAGCATATGCCTTTGCTCTCAATCCAATAAACTCACTCATTACTTTTCCACCCAACTCATCCTTAAACTTACCAATAACCTTTTCATTCTTTTTGGAAAATAACTCACTCTTCTTGCTGAAATTACTTGTATCATATACTCCAATATTTTTCTTCATATCTTCATAAACATCATCAGTTTTTATATCTAGGATAAAACTATCAGTGTCCATATACAACAATGAAACATTTTCACCATACTCTTTCTTTAAGTCATTATACAAATAATCATACATCAATATCTTTGATAAATCAAGAACAGCTGTTCCAATATAAATTGGTTTATCCATTACAATACTTTCCTTTTTCATATGAATTGCAGAAAAGTTCTCTGAAAAAACCTCTTCTCTCTCAAAACTTGGTTTATTTATCAATCTCGAAGCTTCTTTCCAAGATGTTGCGAATCTAATGTTTTGCCTGTTTCTAACATTTTCCATAGTCTTTCCAAATACAGCATTATTCATTAATTTATAAAAGTCCCCTTCAAATTTTACTTTTGTATTTGCTCTCATATCTGTATTGAATTGAATATACTTTTTCACCCAAGGACTTTGTTTAAATTTTAAAACTCTATGAATTTTAGCTACTCTCAATCCTTCTCTCAAAAACTGTTTTAAGCTTCTCTGATGCAAAACATATCCCTCTTTATCATAGAATGTTGTTAATAACTTTTCTGTTGATTTACCTTTAATATTAAAACTTTTATGATAATCACTTAACCATTCTTTCTTTGGGGTTTCTTTCTCACATGCAAAAGGAAGATCTTTATGCTTATTATGAAGATCACTCGGGTACCTCAAATCAACTTCAAAATAATAACCTTCTTCTTCCTCATTCAATTCCTCTTGAGAAGAAATAACAATATTCATCAAAGCCTTTTCATAATCCTTTTCTTCCACCCACTCTAATTTACCATAAGGCAGAGATTGAGACATTGCCCATCCATACAAATTATTAGCATCAAAATACATCAAATAATTACTGTCTTTTTCACTATCATATTTTGGAAGATATTTATTATTTGCTTTTGCATATCTTTTTGAACATACTTGTGATATTTCACCTCTCTTGGACTTCTCAATCATCAAAAGCATATCAACATCACTGATTAAATCTATATCTTGTTTTGTCATTTTCAACATTGCACTCCAAGCTAAACCAGGAGCTGTGAAATAGTGGGCAGGATCTAATCCATAACAATTTTTATTATGACAGAGTGATCTAAAAGCTTCAAACACATCAGCTAACAATAAAACATCTGTTTTTAGATATAAATCATGATATTCTCCAAGGTTCTTTATCTTAAATATTTTCCATATTTCTTGTGCGTGTTTATATTCCTTATCACTTATCTCTACTTCATAAAGGTTATTATAGAAACTTTCTTTTGATGGAAGTTGTGTTTCTTTAAATCTCATAAATGAATCCATATAATCATAAGGATAAATTCCCTTACTTGTAAGAATTTTCTCTTTACTTTGAATTTCATTCCTTGTTTGAATTTCCTCTCTCGTAAGAATTCCTTCTTTAATCAGAATTTCATCTTTAATCAGAATTTCCTCTTTAGTTAGAATTTCATTCATTGTTTGAATTTTCTTTATAATTAGAATTTCATCTTCAGTTAGAATTTCTTCATTAATTTCCTCATTAATTAGAATTTCCTCTTTACTTTGAATTCTCTCTTTAATCTGAATTTCCTCTTAAGTGAGAATTTCATCTTTTGGAAAGAATGAATTAAGATTTGGAAAAGAGTCCGTGGAGCTTAGATTTGATGCGAGGTAGGCTAGTGGTGTTCCCATAAACTTGTAAGAATCAAGAAACCGAATACGAGTTATAGGTTTTGTGAATATCATTTTTGTAAATGAAATATACTTTTGACTTGTGTTTGTTATGGCAGAAATATTCCCTGGTGTTTTTGAAAGTTCATTTATAAATAGATGTGTATCATAGTTGGCGCTGTTGTGAAGAAAGACTGGAATAAAAGAAGGTAATTTATAATTAAGATTACAACAGGAATGAGCGGAACCTCTATATTTACCAATAAGATGACAATGATCCCTAACTTTAGACTCCTTAATTTCCCCCTCACAAATATGACAGATATTGTTCTTTCTAAATTCTAATTTTTCTTCTTTGGTTAATTTCATCGGTTCATTTGTTTCTTTCATTAATTTAGTGAGTCTTATACAATCCTTTTCTAATCGTTTTACAAACTCTTGTGAAGCTTTTTTCCCACGATAATGTTCAAGTTTGTTATACTTTTCTCCAACAGATGATTTGATATAATAACAGAAACCACAAGGAATATGTTTTTGATATTTATTTGTATATGATTCTTTTGGATTAGGAGAAGCAGTATTAATCTTTTTAAGGATACACTCAAAATCAGCGTATATCACAAATGGGTGCATGATAGATTTATTACAATCTTCAAAAGAAATCTTTTCACCAGGTTTAGGCATTGTAATTACAGCTGATTTATGATTACTACAATATTTTGAATGTTGTTCTAATCGTTCTTTTGTATGAAATGAATTAAGACATCGCTTACAAGGATATATTTTGTTTGCTGTTCTGAATACCTGAGAAGAGATTAATCTTGATAAATTATTGATGTATGTGTAATGTGAATTCTTTCCAACACTAAAATATAAAAGATCAATGTGTGTTTCTTCATTTTTATAGTTGTTTGAAATTTTTAATATTTGAACTTTGTTTGTATCCATTAATCCATATACATTAATAGAAAGATTATTCTTTTTCTCAAATTTAGGAATATCTGTTAGTGGCATTGGGAATTTAAAATCTTTAATGTCCAAGGTATTCTCATATTTCATATATTGTTTTACTCTTTCTGAATTACATTTTGGTGGATGTAAGTGAGCAAGAACAGACCAGAGAAAACATTTATTATCATTATTCTTAATATTAACAACTGCCTTCTTTCGTTTTATTTCTTTTGGTAATTCAATATAAGAAGAAGCTTAAATAGGGTTTGATTTTAGAATGTGTATATCTAAAAAGATGATTTTTTAAATATTGAATCCACTTCCTACCACTGTATTATCAACATCCTCCTCTTGTCTTGATAGTTCTTCATAAACCCCACTATTCAAAAAATCTTGAAATGATGTTATAAAATGAAGATCTGTTCTCATATAAGGAGTTTGTTCTTCATCTTGTCTTTTCATATTCATTTTCACTCCCATATAAAACTTTAAAGTTTTCATTTCTTTTAATGTCTTTTTAATAAATTTTTCAACATCAGGTTTCACTATTTCAATTGATTCAGCTATTGATGATGGACCGGGTTCTCCAAATTGAAAAATCCTTATTTTTATATGCCCTTTAAATGCCCCATCAGTGTTTTCAATATAATAGTCTCCCTTTACTTTAAACTCATTTTTCTTGTGTTTTTGTGATTGAAGATGTCTATTATAACTACTCTTCAAAACATCCTTTGAGCAGATATCACAATGTTTTCTTTCCAACTCAAGAGGAGATATTTTATGAAATAGATTAAATGTGTGTTTGTTGGTTCGGAGGTGTTTTCTATAATGTTTATATTTGTGATTACAAACATCGCAGTATGTTGTATTCACCATATTTATATAATAAAATTTTGCTTAAACTAAATTAAAAATCTTTGCTTAAACTAAAATTTTCTTGATGAAAATTTCGTTTATTTTACAGGTGAATCTGTGCTTAAAACCATTTTATCCTCCAACTTTTTCACTTAATAAATACAATGTTTCAAGACACAAAAGACAAGTTTCAATCAATCTCTTCATTTGTTAAAGATACTGAGAAATATGTCAAGGATGTAAAATTGAACAATGATAAATATAACAACTATTGGATAAAAACTATTATGGTAAATAATATGAGTTCTTCAATTTCCTTCAGTGGAAGGGCTTTTAGTATACCTGGTAGAACATCAATTAAAGTATCTCTAACAAAAGTTTCTCCTCTCCTTCTAGAAATATATTCAAAACTAGAAAAAGCAATGAAACAAGAAAAAGTATCAAAAATCAAAAACCTTATGGATGAAGCTTTAGAAAGAAAAGATAAGACCATCTGTAATATGCAAGGAGAAATTTGTATTTTTTTCAACAACCCTAAAGATGTAAATCCTGATGAAATAAAGGATGTTAATATATCAGGTGAAATGACATTTCGTTCAATAGTAATTAACGATCATTTTAAAATTACCTTTAATATAAAAAATGTTGTCGTTGAATCTGATAATGAAAAAAAGTATATCGATATCGATGGTAATATTATTAAATATGAGTCAATATACAACTGAAAGTATAGATGAATTTCAGTTTAAGTAAAGTTTTACTTTATAAATATGCTAGACTTTCCTGATTCTCCATATGACAAATTTGAGAAAAAATAATGGATTATCTTGAAATTAAACCTGAACTTAGGATAAAATATAGAGTTTCTAAAAAAAGCCAATAATAAATTAAATAACCTGTTTTTCAAATATATAAATGAATGATTTTTTACCTATTTGGGAAAATAAGATAAAATTTAACAACCATAAAAATCTCCCAAATTCATTAAGATGTCTCATAGTTGGTTCAAGTGGATGTGGAAAAACCTGCTTACTTTTAAAAATGCTCCTCACTCCCAACTTTTTAGATTATGATAATTTAATAATTTTCACAAAGTCGAGTTTTCAACCAGAGTATCAACTACTCTCACAAGGTTTTAATGCTGGTCTTCAAAAAGAAGATATAATCGGTTTATTTAAACGTCAAAAAAACCTAAATGATTATAACATTGAAGATATAATTCAACTATTTTGTGATACACAGAGATGTAAAAAGAAATCAAATCCTATAACTTGTATTCTTAGTGATAATACGGATGATATACCGTCTCCCCAAGATTTGAATAAATCAAAAAAGAACCTCGTTATCTTTGATGATTGTGTTAATGAGAGAAACCAAACGGTAATGGACAGCTACTACACAAGAGGGAGACATTCTTCTTGTAATTGTATTTATCTTAGTCAATCGTACTTTCAACTTCCTCGTCGTTCCATCAGAAACAATGCTAATACTTTTATTTTATTCAAGTTAAATTCAATAGATATCAATAATTTTTGGAGAGATAACACTGAACAACAAATTTCAAAAAATTTTTTTTACTGGAGATGTGTAAAGTGATTAAGACTAATTTGGGTACGCTGATTTCAAAAATCATAACCGTTTTGCTGTATCACGTCAGGATTTTCAGGAACAGAAATATTCCCATTGCCTAGAAGTCAGGATTTCAATGAAATTTACATATGTCTTTAACATGTCTATTTCGTACAATTGTTGTTAACTTGTGTTATATTTCTTTCTTTCAGATAAAGATGAGTAGGCGTTCCTGTACCAATCATCCTGACAACTTCTGTTATGTCTGTGGTCGGTATACCAAAAAAGATCAACAGCGAAGTATATCTACAGCAGTGAAAATGAAGGCCGCCTACTTTCACTACTTCGGGTGTAAGGTGGGGGACCAAGAACAGAGCTGGGCACCACACATCTGCTGCACAAGCTGTCACACAACCTTGACTCAGTGGTTGGTGGGCAAGCGCGCGAGCATGCCATTTGCGGTGCCCATGATATGGCGTGAGCCGCAGAATCATCATGATGATTGTTATTTCTGCTGCACAAGCATCGCCGGCTTCAACAAGAAGAATAAAGGTCACATCAAGTACGCTGACTGCGTCTCTGCTCGTAAACCTGTGCCTCATGATGACGAGAACCTCGTTCCAACACCTCCAGCTGATCAGAACATAGCTGTAAGCAGTGGTGAAGAGGATGGTGATGATGAACCTTTTGAACCCAACACTCAAGAATCACACCTTCTGAACCAGGGAGACTTAAATGATCTTGTAAGAGAGATCTCGCTGTCAAAGGCGAAGGCAGAGCTGCTTGGATCAAGGCTGCAGCAGTGGAATCTACTTGAACCTAACACCAAGATATCCTTGTTCAGAGCACGTCACAGAGACATGGCTGAGTTCTTTGAGATGGAAGACACGATGACATTCTGCAGTGACATCAACGGTCTGTTGAAAGAACTTGGGTGTGATCACGATCCTGCAGACTGGCGCCTCTTCATCGACTCGGGGAAGAACAGCTTGAAGGCTGTTTTGCTCCACAATGGTAACGAGAAACCATCAGTCCCACTGGCTCATGCATTCGGCATGACAGAGACCGATGAGACTATGCGGCAGCTGCTTGATTCCATCAAGTACAAAGACTTCAACTGGCACATCTGCGGAGACTTGAAAGTGGTGGCGCTGTTGTTAGGGCTGCAGTCAGGCTACACGAAATACATGTGCTTCCTTTGTCTCTGGGATAGCAGAGACGACAAGAATCACTGGACGAAGAAAGAGTGGGAAGAGCGAAAAGAGCATGTACCTGGTCGACACAACGTGAAGCATGTCGCCCTTGTCGACCCAGCCAAGGTTTTCCTTCCACCACTCCACATAAAGCTCGGCTTGATGAAAAGTTTTGTACGGGCAATGGATCTGAATGGGCGTGGGTTTTTATACCTCAAGGAAAAGTTTGGCAACACCTTGTCGGAGGCCAAGATCAAGGCTGGTGTCTTTGTTGGACCGCAAATCCGACAGATTATGAAGGACGAAACTTTTCCGACAACTCTAAACCCCAAAGAGCTGGCAGCGTGGAGGAGCTTCAAAGCTGTGACGGACAACTTCTTGGGGAACGAGCGCGCGGACAACTATGAAGAAATAGTGCAGCAGCTGCTGGAGTCCTTCAGGAAACTTGGCTCCAGGATGTCCCTGAAAATCCATTTCCTACACCAGCACCTGAACTTCTTCCCTGACAACTTGGGAGCAGTCTCGGACGAGCACGGCGAGCGATTCCACCAAGAGATTTCACTCATGGAGACGCGTTACCAAGGGTGGCACAACCTGAACATGATGGGCGATTTCTGCTGGTTCCTGCATCGTGAAACTGACACAGAGCAGCACAAACGCAAAGCCAAATGCCTAAAGCATTTTTAATTACATTCTAGTGGAGTTTTTCTGTAATTTCTATAATTTTGAAGCATTCATGATGAAATAAATGAATTTTTGTAAATTTCATTGAAATCCTGACTTCTAGGCAATGGGAATATTTCTGTTACTGAAAATCCTGACGTGATACAGCAAAACGGTTATGATTTTTGAAATCAGCGTACCCAAATTAGTCTAAATCACTTTACACATCTCCAGTAAAAAAATTTTGTTGTTCAGTGTAATTGTTCTACATTATGTAGTAAAAAGAAATTTGAGGATTACATGAAGCACACGACTGAAAAATATAAATATATTGTTGTGAAACAAGATGAGATATTAAGGGATATATTTTTTGTTTTATAAACAATTTCATATATAAATGACAACTATTATTATAAATCTTGTGGGTAAATCTGCTTCTGGAAAAAAACTTTCATAAATCAAGGTTCTTGTGTAGTACAAATGAGAATATTGTAAATTTACTTCAAAAACACCCCGTGATACGCATTGTATCAACAACAACTAGAGCAATAAGACCTGGAGAAGTAAAAGGTGAAGATTATCACTATATTTCATTGGAGGAACATATGCGATTGAGGAATGAAGGACAAATATTTGAGGAGGTTTCTCTTGGTACAACAAAATATTCACATTGTAAGAGTGAGTTAAGGAAACTAAAATCTGGTGGTGTTGGGATATTAGAAACTAATCCAGAAGGAATGAGACAAATTATTAAATATCTGAGCGGAGTGAAGATTTTATCATTCGGTTTTAATGTTGATGAAGAAACTCAACGCAAACGTATGAAAAGCAGAGATGCAAGTATTAGTGAAGAAGAAATTACAACTCGCATTAATGTTAACAAAGAATTTGATGAAATATTTAAAGAAAAGGATTTATTTGAACACATCTACATGAATGATGAAGAAAAGGAAAATTTCCCTGTTGATCTTTACAATTCATTAAATGATATTTTACAATAAATAAATGGATGCAAAAGAAAGAGCAAGAAGATTTAAGGAACATCAAGAGTTGGTTTCAAAAGTTGTAAAACAACAGGAAGACATAAAGAAGAAACGCAGACAGAAACTAACAGGCGAAGAAGCATTTGAAAGAAAACAAGAGAAATTTTTTAAACCACTTTTAAAAACTTCCCAAGAAAAAATGAAAGATGTTTCCACAGTTCCCACAATAAAATATACTCTCAGAAAGCTCCAAATGTTAAAAGATTTCAGTCAAATGACGGAGGAAGAATTAGAGCATATTGGAGAATTAGAATATCATGATGAAGAATTATTTCAACAACTGGAAGAGATGAATCGACCCCCTGATTATATTGTGAATGCTGTTCAAAACAATGAATATTCAGCGGATTCAAAAACCAAAGCAGGACTCATTCCAACAGAACAATCAGCAATATTTCATCTTGTTCAAGGTAAGGTATTGATATTTAATGATGAATTAACGTTCTTAGGTTCTGCTCAACCCCCTGTTAAACTAACTCCGAGATTAATGTTTCTTCTCACAAAAGATGGAAGACAAGGTTCAACTGTGAGGGATGAATCAAAGTATATTGATAAACCATTGGATATGGAAAATAATGATGATAGAGTATATATTGATCTGCTGAACACTCTAAATTATAAGGTTATTCTTTCTGGTAAAAGTAGGAAGAATGAGAAGGAGAAACACATTATTCAGGCTTTAAGTATCCTTGGTTCAGGTGTTAGTTTTCTTCCAAATGACCCATCGCAATTAGTTAATAGACTGTTATTGTTGTTAGGCAGTAAGAAGGCTGGAAATAACAATTGTTTTAATGAAGCATCAGCCATTTTAGACCAGTTGATGAACATGAAAATAATTAATAAATATCAATATAAAGACATTTTATCTCATATTAAATAAGATGAGAAGCACAATCCTTAGTTTCAATTTCACAACAAGCGACCACACATCTTCATTCCCATACCCACTACAACTTGACACAACAAAAGAATATGAGGCATCTTTATTGTCCATGGAAACTTATAATACCTTATTTAATATAACCGAGAAAAATGACAAGTTTAGTTATAATCCGGGAAGTGGATACAAAACGATAACAGTCTCACCCGGAGCATATAAGTTTTCTCAAATATCTTCCGAAATTGCTCGTCTTATGAAAGAACAGGGTGATGAACCAAAAAATATTGTTATAAACATTCAAAATCAACAATTAAAGTTAAAAATAACTACAAGGTTGATTTCACAATTGATAATTCATTTAGAGAGTTATTGGGTTTCTCCTCAAAAAAGATTGAAACTAATGGGACGTTTTACAGTGATAATGTCATTCAAATATCCTCAGGAATAAATTCAGTATTAATTCACTGTGATTTGATTGATGGTGCTTATAATGATGGAAAAAAAACAAATACAATATTTTCATTCAGCGCATACTCAACCCCAATTGGTTATAAATTCAATATGGAACCCAAAAATTTGGTTTATCTCCCTGTGTCAGGAAAAACCATACACAGAGTAAATTTTAGGATAACCGACCAAGATAATCGTGTGATTTCTTTCAATGGAGAAGTTATATCCATCAGAATTCACCTACGTGAAGTTTTCCAATAAATAAATACGATGGTTATTGTGAGGAAACACGAGTTGGGAAAATATAAAATAATAATTACAGGATGTTCCTTTCTCCATACTACAAGGGTGAAGGTATGTATCTTGGTAGAGGATACTATAAACCTAAGAGACAAAGGGATGTTGGACATCAATTTAGAGGAGATGGGATAATTGATACTCTCATGGGTATTGGTTCAACTATTCTTAAACATAAAGATCTAATTGGTTCAACTGCTTCTGCTGTGGGAAATGTAGCAGGTGCTGTAAAGAGTATAAAAGATGCTCAGAAGGAATCTCATAAATTACAAGCAATAAAAAAATTAAGAAAGGCAAAACTCAGTTGTCCCCCCAAGAACGACAGAAAATAATTGAAATACTTGGATCAGGGTTTCAAAAGTTTTAACATCTTTTTTCCGAAATAAATACAAGTATGGAAGCAATTGATAGTATCTATGATTTGGATGATACTATTATTATCTCAAACTCCACTAAAAAAGAAGATTACTTCAAGGTAAATGCAATAACTGGAACAGACTGGAATGCAGATGGTACAAAAAGTTTTGAAATAAATAATCAACAAACCTATTTGAATCCATCCGAAAGTTTCTTGTTGTGTAAATTTAAATTCACTAAGGCTGGTAATAACACAAACGCTACACTCCTAAATGATTTCTTCTGGAAAATGTTTGATAGTGTTCGTTTGTACATTGGAACACAAGAAGTTGAAGCGGTTGATTATGTCTCTGCTGTATCTGAAATGATGAAATTTACACTCTATACATTCAGTGATAGAATGGGAAAGGGGTCTGTCGAAGGTTTTATTCCTGATATGTCAATGGGAACAAACACAGACCCTGGATATACTCAAAGGAAAGGAATGTATAATGATGATACAAAAGCAGAAAATAGTTTTACTGTGGCAGTTCCTCTTAAAGGTATATTTGGATTTTGTGATCATGATAAAGTTCTGTATGGTCTTAAAATTAGATTTCAACTACAAAGGAATGATAATGAAAATCGATTGCTTTTTGGTGTTGGTAGTGCTTTTGGTGAACAGAATAAATTTGTAATTGAGGAGATGAGTTGGTATATCAGTGAATATACTCCTAATCTTAAAACAGAAGAGATGTTGAATCGAAGACTTAACTCAAAGAAACCACTCAGTGTATCATACCTCAAAAGAAGATGTCAACACGTTAAACTCAACCAAACTACTTACACGTGGAATTTGGGTGTTCTGGAAGGAAAGCCACGATATCTGTGGATCATTTTTAAAAAGCCAGATGGTGATACTGCGACTGATAAGAATAATGCATTGAGTGATAATGCAAAGGTGAAACAACTTCGCGTTTCTCTAGATGGAACATTTTATCCACGAGATAGATTGAAAATTAATTGGGAAAAAAAGATTTTGCTGAAGCATACAAGTCTTACCAAAAGGTGTGTGAAAGTAATGGAAATAAAGAACCTATTTTGGATATGACAGCATTTAAAAGTTTGTATACAATCTATGCGTTTGACCTAAGCACTCAAAAGGAAACTATAAAGTCTAATCGAGTGGATACTTCCCTATACATTGAAAAAGTTGATACTTATTTGATTGATACATATTGTTTGCTTTTGGAAGAAACAGAATTGCAGATTAATACAGATAATGGTGTGATGATTAGTCTCACATAATTTTTTGTTAAATAAATGAGTGGCAAAGTACCAACTGGGGTATATGTTAATCAAATCAATCTTCATAAACTATCATCTTGTGTTCAAAATCAAAAGCCTTGTACGATTAACGTTAATACAATTCAGAGAAAAGGAGCAGTAAGAATTGATGTTTTGCTCACAAGAGAACAGGTTAAAATCTTGAATGACACTGGCTCACTTAAAATTAAAATGACAAAACCAATGTTGAAAAAATATTCAATAAGAGAGACGAGTGGAGGATTTCTCCCATTTCTAATTCCTTTATTTGCTGGTTTAAGTGCGGTTGGAGCATTGACAGGTGGTATTTCAACAGCAGTGAAAACTGCCAACCAAAGGAAGGCTCAACTCCAGGCTCAAAAAGAATTGGAAAGACATAACAAAGAGTTGGAGAAACAAATTAGTGGAAGTGGTGTAATTGTAGATTTTGCTGAAAAATTTGAAGGTCTGCCTGATAAAGCGAGATTGTTAGTTGGAGATATGCTTTCTTCTATAGCACAAGCAGGTGTAAAATTAACGAAAAGAGGTAATGGATTATATCTTTCTAATAAATAAATGAGCATTGATGAGTGGTTGAAAGAATTTGGAAAGAATACAACTTTAAATTTACAACTTGTCAAATATTGTAAGAAATTAAAAATTCATAATGTGGTTATTTGTATGAGAGATGAATTAACAAATGTGCCGAAACATACAAAGAATATTATTATGAACTTAGAAGATAATAATGGGAACGGTTCTCATTGGGTTTGTATTTTTAATAGTCAACACAAATATTATTTTGATAGTTTTGGTCTTCCACCACCTGTTGAAGTAATAAAATTCTTACAGAATGGTGTTTATCAAACATTTCAAGTCCAAGAATTAAATTCCAAGTGTTGTGGTCAATTATGTCTATATGTGTTATTTCAACTCAACAAAAATAAAAAATTTTATGATATTATTTTTAATCTAATATAAATGACTTATGTTGGTAAAGATGGTTCTATCTTTGGTGTATCTCAAGAACTGGATATTGATTTATCAAATTATTACACAAAGGCACAGGCTGAACGATATAAATATAATATAACCAAAAATATTAACATGAAAAATGCTTATAAATTAAAAAATTATCCAAGCCCGACTGACGCGAATGACTTGGTGAGATTAAGCGATTTATCACAATATATATCCTTAAATAAAACAGCCGTGTATTCCAAAGATACTGAAGTGTTGATATTATCTCCAGGTCATACAGAATTCACAGTTCGAATTAAAATAAATTTTTATAAAGAAGGGCGTATCATTTGTATGAGAATAGAACAATGGGGGTATGATATGAATGATTTAGGGTATAATTGGTCATTTAAAATTAACCTCGAAGACCTGGAACAATTAAATCAGTCTCGTAAGGAAGAATATTATCCACTTGGTATCGAGAATGAGTTTTGTGGGTCCACGATTAGTAAACAACAAATAAAAGAATTTAATAAGGGTAAATATAATAATGGTTTTGCCCTTGTTTATCTCATGAAAACAGAAAAAACAGGATTATATATAATAAGTAAGGAAATACAAAATGATTTAACTATGGGAAGATGGGGAGGTGTTTCGTGCCATAATATTATTCTAACATATGTTTCTAATACATAAATGACAGCAAGAAGGCTTCAAGAAAATTATCTTCTGTGTCCAAGCATACCTTCAAAAAAGGGTATTCGGTATTTTAATAAATATGCTCTACAACATAAGAATGAGGTATTTTCAATAAAAGATTGGCATTATGCTGATGTTGATAAACCGACAACTTTAGATTTAATTAGAATGTTAAATAATGAAAAAATTATAAAGTTAAGAAAAGGTAAGGCTCTTTTAGAAATTCAAAAGAAATTTTATTGGTTTCCTGTTGTAAAAAAAAATATTTTGGATACAGGAATAACAAGAAATCCTGTTGAATATATGCATAATATTCTATGGGGTGTAAGCGATTCAAGGATAGTAAGGGATGAGGAAGGAGTTGAAGAAGAGAGGGAAGAGGAGGAAAAGGAGAAGGAGGAGAGGGAGAAGAAAGAGAAGGAGGAAAAGGAGAAGAGAGAGAGGGAGGAAAGAGAGAAGAGAGAGAGGGAGGAAAGAGAGAAGAGAGAGAAAGAGAGGGAGGAAAGGGAGAAGAGAGAGGAAGGAAAGAGAGAAGAGAGAGAGGGAGGAGAGGGAGGAGAGGGAGGAGAGGGAGGAAAGAGTGAGACTAAATAAATATGAAAATATGGAAACCAGTGAGATTAAAAAAAGATTGGTGGTATTACAGAAAATAACTCAACCCACCGAGGAGGAAAACAAAGAATTGACAAGTCTATTTGCAATACTTTCGACAAGACTATTGACATCGACAAGATATGTATTTTAATTCAAGTTTTTCATTTTTTTTTTTTCTTAAATAAATGGAGGAGAGAGTGAAGGCATTTCTAAGGATTCTTTATGTTTTAAAAATTAAGATTCAAATGTGCATGTTGGAAACTAAAAAGGTTTTTGCACTCTGCAGGAATTTTTCTCATAAATAAATGAGTTATTGTCTCAAATGTAAAAAGAAAACTAATGCTAAAAATATTTCATATATTAAAAGTAAAAATAACAGGGTTATACAAAAAGGTATATGTTCGGTGTGTGGTTCAAAAAAAAAAATCAATTTATCTCCAAACACAAACTCGGAGGAGATATACAAAAGTTTTTATCAGGAAGTAAATTTACAACTACTGGAATACCAGGGGAATTACATCTTCCAGGGTATTCTTTCTGTGGTCCAGGCACAAACTTGGATAAAAGATTAGATGAGGTAGACAATCCTAAATCCTGGAGTAAACCAATCAATAGAGTTGATGAAGTGTGCATGAGACACGATATTGATTATGGGAATACCACAACGTTGGAAGAAAAGCATGAAGCTGATAGAGAAATGTTGTATAATTTGTCTCTGATACAAAATCCAACCTTGAGAGAAAAAGTTGATCGGTTCATTGTGAAGAAGATGATCAGTGCTAAATTGAAAGTTGGACTTGGAAATTTAAAAAACTTATAGGCTCTAATGATGCCATTAAGACTGAAGAGCAATTAGCTGATGAATTACATAAACCAATATTCACAAAGTTTCAGAGAAGGAAAGTTTATTCCAAGGAAGTTGATTATATCTGGTCTGCTGATTTGATTGAACTCAATCATGATAAGGGGTACAAGTATGCTTTAACCGTTATTGATTTGAGGAGTAGATATGCGTGGGTTGTCCCTTTAAAAAACAAAACAGGTAATACTCTTATGTTAGCTTTTCAACAGATATTTAATAAAAGTAAGAGAAAACCTAAAAATTTGTGGACTGATGAGGGTAGAGAGTTTTATAACAAGACATTTATGAATTTTCTAAAAAATAACAGTATTACATTATACAGTACCTTTAATGAAGGGAAGGCAGTTGTTGTTGAACGTTTTAATCGTACCTTAAAAGAGAGACTATATAAAAAATTCACACAACTCGGTTCACAACAATGGTCATCTTTTATTCAGGATATTGTGGATAAGTATAATGACACGATTCACACGTCAACAAATATGAAACCATCAGAAACATTTACAAAATTAAAATATGAAAAAGAGATTAATGTCAGAAAACCTAAGTTCAAAGTTGGTGATATCGTAAGAATATATAGGTGGAAATCTCATTTTGAAAAGGGTTTTACTGAACGATGGACGAAAGAACTTTTTAAAATTGTTGATGTAATAGATACGGTTCCTTGGACTTATAAAATATATGATTTGGAAGGGGAAGAGATTTTAGGTTCATTTTATTCACAGGAATTACAAAAGACAAAACTAAGCAGATAATATCCATGGGAGCAATGGGTTGTCCCTTCACTCCCTCCTACTATACACCTTTGTGGACACTAGAGGGACAAGTCCGAGGTGTATTACAGTATATAATGTGTGTCAATGGGGACGTTCTTAGATCTGTGAACCCCAAACACAGAATCCTCAACTGAATAGTCAAGGCTTTACTTTTGTTTGTTGATGTGTGTGTGCGTGTGTGTGTGTGTTTGTCAAGGGGGACGTTCTTAGATCTGTGAACCCCAAACACAGAATCCTCAACTGAATAGTCAAGGCTTAACTTTTGTTTGTTGATGTGTGTGTGTGTGTGTGTGTGTGTGTGTGTGTGTGTGTGTGTGTGTGTGTGTGTGTGTGTGTGTGTGTGTGTGTGTGTGTGTGTGTGTGTGTGTGTGTGTGTGTGTCCCAACCCTCACATTCAAAATCTCAACCCCAACCCTCACATTCAAAATCTCAACCCCAACTCAATCCTCGTCCAACACAATGTCTTTTTCAAAATGAGATTTCCACCTATATATATATTTTACGTTTTTTTTCTCTTCTTCCAATTCTGTCTTTTAAGGCTTTCAGGTTTGATGACATAGAAAGGGGGAGTTAGCCTGCACTTTCTTCCCAGAACGAACAATGTATATTTTTTATGTTTTTTTCTCTTCTTCCAATTCTGTCTTTTAAGGCTTTCAGGTTTGATGACGTAGAAAGGGGGAGTAAGAATTTTCTTGATAGGTTTAGATCCCAAAGAGTGGTAGCATTTCAAGTCTTCAAAATAAACCCAACTTTCCAAGTCTCTAAGGTATAACCACATTCCTGTTGAGTTTCCAAGATATGTATCACATTGTGAGTTATCAAGCCAGAACCCACATTTCAAGTATTCAAAGTAAAACCAACTTACAAAGTCTCTTAAGGATAACTCATTTCCTGATTTTTTTTCAAAATTTGTGAGTCTCCAAGGTAGTCCCCATATTTAGAACCATCTTGGCAGAACCCTTTTCCTGAGTCTCCAAGGTAGTTATTTAAACCATCAAGGCAGAACTCATTTACTGATTTTTTTCAAAATTTGTGAGTCTCCAAGGTAAAACTTGTATTCTGGCTCATCAAGGTATAACTTGTTCAGAGGGTATTGTCTTGATAACTCACAATGAGTACTATTGCTGTAAAACTCTTTTTCAGGATTTTGCTGGTCTCCAAGGTATAACTCTTTGGTTGGGTCATCAAGGACGAACTCGTTCTGTAGGTCTTGGTCGCTCATAAGGTCTTCAACCAAGCCAACAATTTCCCTCAAAGTTGTAGCAAAAGCAGTATTTTCATTTTGTATTTCAGATACAATTTCCTGTGAGAGAAAATAATAATGTATTAATTAAGTTATTTAATTATTAAACGAGTTGATGTTTAAAAGGAACTAAAAATAGGAAAATAAAAATCTTACCTCAACAGATAAGAGGTTTGAATCCAGTTCATCAACTTGAAGGTTTAGTTCCATACAAGTCAGAGAGTTCCAGGCAAGCACACAGCACACCATTGCCAGCAAAAAAATGTTTAAAATGGAGCCTGGGCATGAGGCTTTTATAGGGAAAGACTGTTGGGTGTGGTTTCCTGTGGAAATTCCCTGGGCAAGCTCACGCAGGCCTTTTATTCTTTGAGCAATTTTTTCAAAACCATAAAATGCTGGAATTTTCTTTGTGAGTCAGAGATGAACTGGAAATGATGTAAGAGTAGGTGGGCGGGGCTTAGCAAAAGTGGGCGTGGCTTAGAAAAAACCTCATGAAAAGTGGGCGGGGCTTAGCAAAAGTGGGCGGGGCTTAAAGTGGGCGGGGCTTATAAAAATCCACAGAAAAGTGAGCGGGGCTTAGAGGAAAGTGGGCGTGGCTTATGGAATAGTCGTGAAAAGTGGGCGGGGCTTAAAGAAAAGTGGGCAGGGCTTTAAAAAATTCCATTTGAGAGTGGGTGTGGCTTATGAAAAGTGGGCGGGGCTTAACAAAAATAACCTGTGGCTCAGGAGGTGGTCAGATGAGATCATTAAGAGAAGTTTATCATTTCGTAATGGCACAAAAGGGGTATCTTAAAAAATATAAAGATTCAAATGTTTTGTTTTTCAATATTTTAGATGGGGATTATTGTGCAAAGAAAATTAAACTATTGAAGGAATTTGAGAATGAACAAATCTTTATAGGTTCAATGAGTGAGCTAAACAATATGCATCGGTTATTTGATAAAGAGTGTCTCGGGGCTTAGACATTTCAGATATTTCTTTAGAATCACCTTTAACAAATCTTTATCTTGTTGTATGGGTTATTTGAATAGAGAGCCCCTAGGTTAAAAGGGGAGACAAATTAATATACCTTGGGATAAAAAGGGGGTTTATTTTTAGGGAAAAAAAAAGGGAATCGCTGAAAATCCTCCATTCATTTACATAGGGAAAAGTGAGCCAGAACCAGTATATTCACCCTACTGTCCTTGATCAAAACTTAAATAAGTCATTCGAATATTTAGGATGAACAGTTTTGGATCAACTTGCATATTTGTAGATATCGAATTTTGAGAGCAGTCACATGATTAGAAAGAAACATGTTTAATCAGAGCGTGATTTATTTTTGGTCCCTTATCAGATAATTAACATTTAAGAAACAAATCGTTCCTGCATCATCACCACAGATATACTCAAAATTATTGAAAAGAAAGAACATGATATAATCAAGTAAATGCTTACAGTGGAGAAGAGACATATGTGTGCTCACCTGAAGATTCAATGAACAACTTGTGCTGCCGAGGATTTCCCACCAGTGTTTGTTACTCTGTGTGCAAGTAGCAAAAAGTGGGGTTGAGCAAGTGGTTCACTCTGTCTATCTGTTTGTTCATCTATCGACGGCCGTCTATGATGGAGGAAATGTTTAATTTCAATTTAATTCATGTTTTGAACACTCATTGCAAAAATGAAAATAATTCCAAACAGGAAAGTCACTGTTGCTTGGGACACCAAAAATGTCACACATAACAAGGATGAAGAACTAATTTAACGTGTAAATCAGGTTGTATGAAAGACGGTGCATCAATGGCGGTAAACTTCTGAAAATAAACTTTTTTTTCTGACAACATTTAAAACTTTGATTTTATTTCAATTGAATTTTAGACTTGAACTCTGTCGAACAAAAATCGCCTTGTTGGCACTTCCATACACCTCCAGTTTAACAGTAAAGTAATACCCCGATTTGAAATGTCTCCCCTTTTCAATTGGTTTTGCAAAAACGTCACATTATTGATACCACGACTCGAATTACGTTGTCTCAACTCACAATTGCGTCCCTTGAAAAACCATATCTTTCACTTTGGAACGTTATCAGAATTTACAACATTGATGAAGATGCCAGAATACATGGCGAAAGTACCAAATCAGGAGATCGCAAAATCGCCGAAAGAACTGCAATACTTTGCTTCGAACATAAATAAATCTAGCCCACTGCAAAGTGGCTAACAGGCATTGTAAAAGTGTTAGCTTAGAACTGAAATTCGATGATATTCGTTGAATGGATGCCGGTTAACGTGCCGTTGATGGTGCCAGATTATTCATTTTGCCTTCGGTGAGTACCATCTATAAAAATTCAGATGCTCATTGAAGAGAGAGAAAGAAGAAAAGTTCCCACCAACTTCAACCGCTTCCAATATGTTTCTTTTTATGTAAATATGTCTGGTAATTGCAAATTTATATTTATACTTATGTGTACTTGAATATAACTGCTATAATCAAAAAAACCAGAAATATTGCAGGTAAAAAAACGCAATAAAATACATGAAATGGTGATGTTGCAAATGCATCCTCTGCTTATTCCATCAATTATGATGAGAAAAATTGCTTTGATTTTCATCTTTTTGACATTCGTCGTACTTTTCAGGAATGCATTGCTGACATAAACCGGGGGCTGACAGGACTTGGATAAAATATTATACCATTTTACACCATCTCAACCAATATATATATATATATATATATATATATATATATATATATATATATATATATATATATATATATATATATATATATATATATATATATATATTGTTGTGGTTACCAAATTCGCAAACCACCATTCAGGTCCCTTAGGTGAGGTATCTCGGCAAGTATATGTGTAGTTAGGCCCAAACCCGTTGTCTAGTGGGAATACATGTCATTTATGCGAGCTGCGACTCTTCAGGATAGCCGTTTTTCTTTTACTATCTTTATTTTGGACCAACCGCCATGATTACCACCACAACCACAACATCAACCACCAACCACAACGCCGCTTCACCACAACCGCCACGACCTTCACGTCACACCTCGCAACCGTAGCATCGCCACCGTTCTTGCCCCGCTGTGGGTACCGGTGTTGGACTCGTGCAGGGCGCACGTCGAACAGCGTGTACAAAATCACGGATTTTGTGCTTCAAAAACGGATCAAAAACGACACACGCCCACTTTTTGCCGTCCAATCGGTGAGCGAGGGGCGATTTGGCCCCGCCTCCAGGACGATCGATATATGCAAATTTGTGGATCAAAAAGCCTTCACGCCCACTTTTTCTCGGGCCAATGGGGAGCGAGGTGAAAGGTCAAAGGGAGGGGGTCAAAGGCGAAGCTACGGGGGGATAAAAGGACGGTGTTCGTCAGTCAGAGCAGTGTGGAAGTCTGGAGCCCGAAGCCTGCAGTAGCTGGAGAAGCTGAAGAGAGTC
>NC_140968.1:21876968-21941968 GCF_056783735.1 Eptatretus burgeri
ACTCCAATGATAATTGAGGTCATGCCGGTCAACGAGCATATTATGAGACAAAGTATTCTTCACTCCTTGGGTGGCGTTTCCCTGGACATCTCTGTTGATGCTCCGACTGAGGTGAGTGATCTCACCAAAACGGGCACATGCTATGCCACGCTCGAGTCTGAAGTTGATCAGTGCCCCAGGTGAGATACTCTTCCAGTCTTGGGGGATTTCAATGCATCGAATGGAACTGATGGGGATGGTTATGAAACATGTGTTGGTCCTCATGGGTCTGGAACTGCAAACCAGAATAGCACTAACTTCCTTGACTTTGCAAGAAGTTATGGACTTAGAGTGGCTGATTCATCTTTTCAGCTCCAACAGGCTCATTGCTGGACGTGGTATTCCAGCACCAGTGGTGTGTCAAAGGAGATTGACCATGTGCTCATTGATGTCACTGGAAGATTATCCAGAACTGCAGGGTCGACTGTGCTGCTCAGTTCCTCAATGCCGAACACAGGCTTATGGTCGCTGCTGTGAAGTTTCTGCTTAAATCCAGGAGAATGGTACCATCCCAGCCAAGGCTGGATGTAGGACGCTCAAGAATGAGAGGGTACCTGAGGAGTTTGCAAACAGGCTGAGTATGGATTTGGGGTGTCTTGGTGCTTTGTGGAGTGCGTTCAAGACCACCATCCTTGATGTTGCTGGTGGATGTCTTGGAACTCACTGGAGGGCAAATAAGGATGTGGTCTCTTAAGGGACACTGGATGCCATTAACCAGAGTCACAGGGCCGGGCTTAATGGCAGAGCTGAGCTGTTCAGGGAGTTGAGGCATAAAACAGTACGTGTGCTGAGGGTGTTCAAGAGGTCTTTGTGCAAGGAATCTGAGAGGGTAGAGCATCACCTGTGGTCAAGTGATTCTCGTCATGCTTTCAGGAGAATTCGCATTCAGGGGTGTTACTATCCTTATTGCTGACCGTCCAATCAACTGTGATCTACCTTCATTTGTGGAACCACAGGCTGCGATGAAGCGGTTCAAATGGGGTGAAGCCCCTGGGATCTGTGGCATCCTTGCTGAACTTCTCAAGGCTGGTGGAAATGCTGTACTCATGTCATTGCATGCAGTTATGTGCTCCTCCTGCAATACAGGCATCATCACAACTGATTGGAAGGGGCCTTGTTGTCCCTCTCTGGAGAGAAAGGGAAGGGTGATCGCCAGGACTGCAACAAATACTGAGGGGTGATGCTCTCTCAGTGCCGGGCAAGTTCATTACTTGGATAATTATTGATGGGTTTCGCCACCATCTGCTTGAACACCAGCGGTCAGAGTCGTCAGGCTTTCTGCCAAAGAGGTCAACGAGTGACTGTATCCTTGCTCTTCGGGTCCTCACCAAACGCAGACGAGAGTTTTTGGTTGGGGTTGCTTGCAGCCTCTGTTGATCTCCACAAAGCATTCGATTCAATGAATGGGGATGTCCTCTGGAGTATTCTTTGTCTTCGTGGGGTGCCACCAAATCTAATAAATCTGATGTCTGAACTATACTCTGGTGCTCAGAGTGCTGGGAGATGTGGTAATACCACATCTGACTTATTTCCAGTTGTTCCTGGAGTTTGTCGGGGGGGGTGGACTGGCCCCCACACTTTTCAGCGCTTGTATGGACTGGATTCTGGGGAGGATGTCAGAGAGATCAAGCTGCAGTGCATTGTTTGGGAAAGTTAAGATCTCTGACCTTGATTTCGCAGATGTTGCAGTCATCTTTGCAGAGACACTGGAGATCCTTTTGGGGGCCTTCAATGTGCTGAATGAGGAGTCGGAGTCACTGGGATTTTGGGTTTCCTGGGTCAAAACGAAGTTCAAGGCTTTCAATGACATCTTGGATGCTGCTATCTTGTCTGTACCAATTTGTAGTGAGGATGTTGAGGTAACAGAGATTCCCTTACCTTGGCAATGACATTCATTTCTCTGCTGGCTGTGAGCCATCGGTCAACAGAGGTCTGGGTCGGTCCTGTGGAGTCATGGATTCACTGGATCATGGGTGTGGCGCTTTTGGTACCTGTGCAGGAGGATGAATGTCCGAGTCTTCAGGTCCTTGGTGCTTCCAGTCTTGCTTTACAGAATTGAGACTTGGATTTTGATGAGGAATTTGAGATTGAGATTTAATTCCTTTGGGACCAGGTCTCTTCGGAGAACCATTGGCTTTGGCTGTTTGGACTTTGTATCCAACAAGCGGTTTCTGAGAGAGACTCAAATGAGATTTGTTACCTGCATAATCCGTGAGTGTTAGCTGCGGGTGTGTGGACATGTGGCTTGTTTTCCTGACGCTGATCGTAGTCACCAGATTCTCTCAGCAAGGGAGCCTCGTGAGTGGAGGGGGCCAATGCGCCGACCACGTGCCTTTTGGTTGCAGCCGGTTGATTGGCATCTCAAGGAGATGGGGATGGGCCAGGCATCTGCCTGGGGGATGACCAGACAGGCCCTTGGAGTTCTGGCGGAAAGTGGACGCAACGACGCACTGCTCCTGCGCATGCTCCCATAACTTTCCTGACCTGAATAAATGGCCTTGACCCCTCTCTTTACTTGCCCTCGGCTCAATAAACTCACAAATTCTTCATATACAATTATTGAGTTGAGAGCGTTTGTTTTTCAGCTTCGGAAAACTTTTGTGTTGTGCACCATGTCTTATTTGATGAATCACATGTATTTTATTCATTTAGAATCAAGTCGTGGTTATTGCATCAGTGAGTGCTTGTTTGGAATATGTTTATTACATCCGCCACCGAAGGTGGAAGTTAGTTGTTTTCACCCCTGTTTGTCTGTATGTTTGTTTGTGTGCAGGTTATCTCAAAAACTTCTGGACCGATTCAGATTAAATTTGTTGGACAGGTTATGTGTGTGACGAGGACGAATGGATGAAGTTTCGGTGAAGATCCGGACATGGCTACTATATATTTAAAAGTGATTCTTCACCATTGAGAGACGGGGAAAAAAAACCGACATGTTGCATGACGTCTCAAAAAGTTAGATACGGATTCAGACAAAACTTGCTGGACAGGTTGGGTGTGTGACAAGGACTAAGATTCGATTTTGGTAAAAATACGACTGGATCCGGATCCGAGAGTTTTTTTTTCGTTTTTAGTGATTCATCTTCATTGAGAGATGGGGTTAAAAATGATACATTGCATGATATTTCAAAAATTTATTGGGCCTTATATGTCCCACTGGATCAGGCATTGTGTGGTGGAGGTATGCGCTCTACTGAGCACCCTTGTGTTCGATTGTGAAGATGGTTGAGGATTCTGTCACAAATACATTTGTTCTGCTTCTTTGCAGATGTCACCTGACCAGAGTGACTACAATGTGGTGTACAGCCCACCACCTTTTGCGAGTGAGGCATTGGTTTCCCTTCTGACTGGGATGCTTCGGAAGGATCCTCTGGAACGACTCACTATGCAGGTGAGGGTTTGATTATGTTTTCAACTATTTTATTTCCATGAACAAAAATGTTCACACATGCTGAGGTTGCTGACCTCCTGTTATTGTGGCTGAAAATGAGATTGCTCACGAGTGGAGGTGTTTCCTGACCTTGTTTATGTTTGATTCCAACACATCCATTGTTTTGCAGGAGATTGTGAACCACCCGTGGTTCGAAGAAAATTGTCACATGTAATTTTGAAGGTAAGCAGCCCTCCTTTTGTCGTCATTTAAAAAATATATCTTCCATTCTAATATAGTTTCTCCGTAACATGGAGCCTCATGGAAGAGCAAGGTGATAGAGAACATGAACTGATAATTGAGCTGCTGGGAAACCATTGGACAACATAAACATGAATTTCTGGTTCCGGGTCTGAGTGTGTTCCACTTGGATCATTGCGTGCCTCTTTACAGTTTATTAAAGCTTTGTTTTCGTGCCATATCCGTTGTGTCTCTCCATTATCTTTTTGTCCCTGTGTTATTTGTGTTTTTGTCCAATGTTTCTGTGTTTAACCTGATCTTCTTGTGGCGATTTATCGAATTTGTCTCCCTGTGAATGTCTGGCCTTGTCAACCAGGAAAAGGATGGGGAATGATCCGAGATGGCGGTGAACAGCGTTCTTGAAGACTTGGAGTGAATAATGAGATTGAAAATAAATGCAGAAGTTGGTTCCACAGGTGGCACAAAGAGGAGGAAAAAATAAGCAGAGGTGAGCAGTGATTCTGGATTTTGAGAGTTTGAACAGAAGAAGGTTGTGGTGGACCGCATGCACCCTGTGGATACCTGGGTAGTGGGGAGTAGACGGGTCTTGATTTCCATTGCATCAAGCTGACAGACTGAGGACAGTATGAAAGAGAGGGTCTTTCACTCAGTTGTTTATACCTGGAGTTTCCGCTTCACATCTGGCAATGCACAACCATGATGACATTGTCAGAAATACGAAACTTACATTTTTGCAACCAAAAATAATCACCTACAATGCAACAGCTTTGGTCTCCAATTCATCTTCCCATTCTGCCGGAAGCATCTCCACTTAAAATAGCGACTCTTCTGCCAATTGGTGGATTTCAACTTATTTTGCCTCAAAAAGGTGAATATTGAGATGAACACAAATCCACAAAAATTTGTGGTTGTGGTGGTGGTGTAACCTGTCATTCAGATGGATAAAGAGTGACCTTTGTGTTACTTAGCAAATTTGTTCAATTGCTAATGTCAAGCTTTTCAACACTTTTACGTATAAACATGAATTTAAATTTTTTTTTTAAACAATTCGATGAGAATATAAATTATTAATCTACTCTGGTATTTAATGAAACCACCTGATAAAGGTGCAGCCATTATTCACGTTGCTATTTCTATCACACAGAACTGTGTATCTCTTTTAATATACTTTTTATTCACGAGATGCCGATCGATATTCCCAATGTAAAGGATGGTACACCTTGATTCCGTTTTCGGTGAAATTGCAGTTTCATAAATCTTGAGTACTTTGTGTTTCTAAATCTGTACTCACAGCAGCTTGTGGAGTGTTGGCTTTGCTAAACAAGACATCTTCAAAATACATTTCTACACAGATGATCACATGTCAACAAACATGACGTCATGTCAAACAAACACAGCAGAATGCGATATATCATACGTCTCATAACATGTGACTTGTTTTTCTCAGATGAATGAAAGAGAAGCGAGACGAGCACAAAACTATGCTCTGTTCTCAAGAAACCTACAGATGTGGGAGAGGTAAGAGATGCCATGCTTGGGTAACCCTGAAAACTACAAAACATTCATTTTCAATTCCTACTTTGTGTTTCCATCCAAACCAAAGGCTCATGATCCCCAGAAACCCGTGCTCCACTTACTGTGCCTTCTCTCTGTGAGGGGTGACACAAGCTGGGTCTCAACATTGTCACAGAAGGTCATTTGTATCTTGAAGGAATTTTGTGCGGCATTCCCGATAGTCCAAATGACCATCTCTCTGTGATTCAATCACGAGTTGTCATTAAGAATGAACCTTTGCAAATGTCACTGAAAATTTACTTTTTGTAAACTCAGCTGTTTACGATGAAGATGCAGGATTAAAGGAGAGAGAACAATTACAAAAATATAAGAGATTATTTTCTCTCTTTTTCAGTGTACAAATCAATACTTTTTCTCCCGGAATGCAGACACTCGACTTGTACTTAAAATGGACGTGTCGACGTTTTAAGGCATTGAATTGCAAACATGAATTTCTTTTTCAGTCTAGAATGAACACTTATGCAATTTATTTCAGAAAATATCAAACACATTGCAGAAAGTTTCCATTTGACATCATGGATGTGTTCCTGGAAATTGTGACGTTCAGCAAAACAACATTAAGCAGATGAAATATTCCCGTAGATGTGTTACAATGGAAGGATGCATTCCCATGGCACATTTTTGGTCACTGATGCCAAACATAACTTTAACCACACCTAACTACATATTAGAGAAAAATAATAAACAAATCAATAAGGAGCACAAATTAAATACACAAATGGACAATTAAATGAATAGTTACAGGGGAACTCAGGAAAATGTCATGCCGAGATGACTGATTGGGAAGGTCTCGGTGTGGGTGTGGAGTGGATTAGTCACAGGGAGGGACATGAAGCCTTCGTTCTCAGACAACTGCTCATATCATTTGTGGGCTTGGAAGGCAAAGTGGGTGTGGGGGGGGGGGTGGGTAAGCCAAGAGCTATAATGAAGAAATCTCTGATCGAGTAATTGAATGGCCGTATGGCAAATTGGGAATGGAGAATTTGTCACCAAAGTGCCATGATATTGTGCGATCACAGCATCGGGGAAATATAAATGCTGTATTTGGTGATGGGTTGAGGTGTCATCCATGTGAATACAGGCATTGGTGTGGGTGCAGTGAATCCAGGCAGTGTTGAGGGGAGAGCAATGGAGATTCGTATGAATGAGGTCTGGGAGACAGTTTTTTTTTAGGTGATGAGACTACGAAATATGAAGATTCTTCATTCTGCACCAAGGATCGTAGACATAGAGTTCTGTGCAGTTTTGAAGGAGCAGGAGTAAATGTGTGTTGTGCAGAGTAAGTACATTCCAACGAGGTGTCAAACAAGAAGCAGAAAGAGAACAGAGTGGTTGAGTCATGAGATAAGGAATGCTATTAAGGAGAAGCAGAAGGCATTTATTTGGTATAAAATAACAGGATTGGAGTTGGAATCAGATTATGAACGGAGTAAGCAGAGGCAATTTAAGAAAATTACATGGCCTCAAGCTAAAAGCCATTTTGAGGAGGACATGGTTAAGCATATAAAGCATAATAGCAAGGCATTCTTTAAGTTTATAAGGGGTGAAGAACGGGTTAGGACAAGTGTGGGTCATTGAGGAATAGTACAGGGGAGTGGTTCGTGAGGAAAGTGAGATGGCAGGCTTATTAAACAGTTATTTTGCTTCAACAATAACACAAGAATTGTCAGGAGAATTGCCAACAGCTGAGATTATCCTTCAAGAACATGAGGAAGGGCCTTTTCAGAAGATCCAAGTTGGAGTGGAGAAAGTCAAAGAACAGCGAGGAAATCTAAGAGTTGGGAAAGCTGCGGGGAAGATAATATTGTTACGAATTTGGAAGCTTACTGCACACAACAGCCAGGTCCTATAGATCAGTTATATCGGTAAGTAAGTGTTTCTCGGTAGGGTCTCGTCCTATGTTTAATGGGTGATTAATTGTACGTGCACTCTGGATTATTTTATAGTTAGGATTTTTACATCCACAACGACAACAACAACACTCTGCTCACGGCATTCTTTGCGCATTCACCGGCATGTGTGTGGGTCACGGCGGTGTGGATTCCATATCCCAGGTGGTGTGGATTTCGCACCAAGTATGGTCAGGAAGCGTTTTGTTCTGGCTGCGTGCCAAATAAGGGTATGCGTCATTTTCCGCCCAATGGGTGACGAGCGGACCAAAAGCCGGGGCAGTCCTTTGAAAGAAGGCGGAGCCGCGACACGCCGTCCATCCAATGAGAGCAGGCCACGGACGAGCGGACCGCGCCCTGAAGGAAGGAAGAAAGAATTAGAGATTGCGTCCCGTGGGCTCGAAGCGCTTCTGTCTGGGTCCGCGGCTGACTGCATCGCGCACATCCGAAGGTCTCGTCTGGTGCATTGCGACAAGAGGTCGACCATCTCATAACGGGAGATCACCTTGACTCGATTCGGCTCCTCTGGATTCGGCTGCCCTGGTCCGTTCGTTGGCGACTGGTGCTCCGGGAAGGTGCAGACGTTGAGCCGTGCGAACGCGGCCAGTAAGCCAGCATGTTCTTTTCCCTCAGCTTGTCTTCCCTCCGAGCTGGAGGGGTAATAAAGACCTCGAGATCCATCTATTTCTGGGTATCCTGTGTGTGCGTGTGTGTGTCTGTGGGCCCCGTCTATAAGTAGAATTGTTAAGTGCTTTTTGTTGTACATTATTTTCCTTGCTTATTTGGATAACTCTTCCCTCGTCCCCCAACTATTGTTAATAAATTCCCCTCTTGTTGAATGTACCAGCTTGTCCTTATCCTTTCTTCCATTGGTTTGCCACGGTGCGTATTGGGGATGAAGAAGGCCGTTGCTGCCATAATTGTGCATTTGGACCGACGGACCTCGGTCACCATCCGCTTGGGTTACACACGGTTGAAGCACAGTAACGGCTCGTTCCGCTCGAGGCCTGCCAAGGGTGTGGTTCCCCAGTAGTTGGTCTGCGTGGGTATTTAGGTATGTTGAAGTTGGCAATTAACCCTACTCCACGCAGTCGAATTATTGGCGATTCATGGTCCTGTAAGGGACCTGTACCTACGGACTTATCCGAGGGTCGCGACCTCAATTCCGGGTGTTTGGTGGAGCCGACTTCTGCTCCCCCGAGTGGTCGTGCTCACCATCAATACCTGGCCCCACAACAATATGCACCTGAGAGTATTGATGGAGGTGGCTGAGCAGGTAAGCGAGATTTTAACGGATATCTTTAATAGCTCACTGCACTCTGTACAGGTTACGTAGCGTTGTAGAGTAGCAATAGTTACACTATTATTGAAAAAAGGATCAAGTGAAGAATTGGGGAATGATAGACCTGGTTGTGTGACTTCACTTGTGTGGAAGGTGTTGGAGACATTAATTGGGGAGCAGATGAGTAACCATTCAAATAAATACAAATAAATTAAAGGTCGTCAGCATGGGTTTACCAAAGTTACAGTCGATCTTGTCGAACAAATGTTTTCGAGTTCTTTGAAGCAGTTTGTGATTGGGTGGATGAGAGAATGGCAGTGCCAAGAATACATTTCGACTTTAAGAAGGCATTTGTAAGGCACCACAAAAGAGGTTGTTCACCAAACTGCAAGGTACCACTTTGGGGGTCCACAGAAAACAACGATAAAATAATGAACAAGAGCTGAAGTGCCTTCAGGAACAGAATGTTATCGAGCATGTTTAAGCTTCTGAATGGATATCTCCAGTCATAATTCCACAGAAAAAAATGCAATAAGTGTTTGTATTCACCTTGTAAAGGTTTATAATTCCAGTTTAGTTGAGAAATAACCCATACTAAAGATTTAGAAACTTTCCTGAGTGAATTACGAGGTTCCACTATATTCTCTAAAGTTCATGTAAAAGTCGCTTACCATCAACTTGAATTGACTGAAGAAAGTCGGGACTTGACCACATTCATCACTTCTGAAGATCTTTTTACGTAGAAATGTGTTTCTTTCGTGAAATTCATCCCTCACTTTGCCTCACTTGTCCAACCGATACGTGATACACAAGCTGTTGTGTCTTTCAAGTGGACTGATTCAGCTGATACCACTTTTGCTGCCGTGAAAGAATTCATCATTCACAGGTTAGGACTTTTTGACCCTTACCGAGATTTAATTGTTACCACTGACACTTCTGGTTACAGGATTGGTACGATGATGACAGATTAGCAGTGACGGTATTGAGTGCATATGCCTGGTGTTGGATGAATGGTTCTGGTAGTTGGCTTGGATCAAATTGTGCTCTTTCAATGAATTAATACCAAGTGGGTTGACTCAGCCTGTCATCCTTTCAAAGTCAGCAAAATGAGTACCAGCTTGCTGGGATGATTGAGCCATTCGAGTATCCTGCGTCGGAGTGGCAACCCGTCCATGATTCTGCCCAATAGCCCAGGAGACTGCTTCAGAAGCATTGATGCTCTGTGCAGAGTATGGTCTGTTTTCTATTTAAATATGCAGTGAGTGGACTTGACTGTTTGAGATACTGTGTCTGCGATTGCATGAGTACAAGTTAAGTTAATTTTCATCGAACTGTTTTTTCATTGTAACTGAGTAATAGCATATTTCGTTTTGGAGAGAGGGGAATGAGGTGTCTCGCCACATTGTACTTATATGGCCACGTGCTGTGCAGTTGAGGGCATGACATCATCAAGCCAATGTGAAGGGAAGGATTGGAGGCCTGCATGAGTTTTGGATTTAAATGGTTTCTCTTGGAGTTCCAGGAAGTTCTGACGTTTCTCCTGCTTCCTTCAGGTTATATCAACACAACGTGACCAAACTCATCCACCAGGTTTTGTCCGATTCCGTCCAACTTCCAAGCACTTCCATTCAATCTCGTGAACAAGCGTTCGAAGAAAAATGTTGAAGCGATCTGATTTGCCATCACTGATTCGAGGTGACATTGTTTACTTGATATTTGTGTGAATAAAAATGCTTGTTGATAATGATCATTAATTTTGTCTGGGTGGTATTCATTCAAGTGACTTTTCTTGAAACTAAAATGAAGACCATTTTAACAAGTCTAACCAGGAAAAACGAGGTGAAAATACAGCGAGATGTCCAGACCAAAACAGTCAAGTGGCTGCCAGTGTCCCATGAAGAAATGTTGAGGAGACTCTGGTCTAGAAAGGATAACGCATGTGTCTGAAGTTTTTATTGCTGCTACCAAACAAGGTGGTGACTCCGTAAGTTTACGCTGTCATTGTCGAATGTACTGACAAATGGTACAGCAATTCAACATCAGTCAGTGGGGCAAAGCACTTCAGGAAGGCTTTCTCCACAAGTTTATGCATACCAGTGTGAAGAGGAATATCTGGATCTGCAAAACCTGTGATCGTGCTCTCAAACAAGGGAAAATGCCTGCTCAGGCTTAAGTCAACATCTTGGATATTGTCGCCATCCCAAAAGAGTTGGTGGAGTTCGATCATTTCAAAATTCGGCTGATCTCACTGAGACTAACATTCATGAAAATGGTGGCACTTCCTTGTCAGAAAAGATATGGGAGGTAGGCATGCAGCACAATGCGAGCCAGCTCAAGGGAAAGCAAATGGTGTTTTAGGTTGTATTTGCAGGGGATCAATTACAAATCAAAAGATGTGGTTTTAACATTCCACAGGAATTTAGTGAGGCCTCATCGAGAATATTGTGTGCAGTTTTGGTCACCACAACTGCGGAAGGACATACCTGCCACAGAGACGGTTCAGCGCAAGGCTACGAGATTGACAGCACAATCGACTGATTGACATTGTACTTGCTGAACATTATGTGTGTGTGTGTGTATATGTATGTGTGTATATATATATATATATATATATATATATATATATATATATATATATATATATATATATATATGTCCTCTCTCTCTTTCTCTCCACCCCCCCCCACCCCCAATCCTCGCGGAGTGTATTGCGACGTGTGGTGAGGCTTCGCTCTCCTCCCTCCTTCCTCGGTTTCTCTTCCTCCCTGTCTCCTTTATTTTTCAGGAAGATGGCTCCCACCAAAAGAAGGAAATGTACAAGAAGCGAACTTGACAAAAAATGACTTGCGAAAACTGCATCCAGAGCAGCCTTAACTCAACAGCAAAAAGCAAGACTAGAAGCAAACACAGCAACAATGACTGCAATCTGCTCTCCAGTACCTGGGATCTCACAGTCGTTGTGTTGTATTTCAGTTGGTTGTCCATCCTATTTGGTTCAGGAGGACACAGTTCAAGCCGATGAAACCTTTGTCGCTCCTGTGTGAAGCGGAGCCATCGCCGTAAAATATAAAACGCACAGGAAATAGCACTTTGTGTTGAGGCACGGCGGTGATGGTCATGTTTAACCCTCGACCAGTCAAAGATCTCCGGGGGGTTAAATACGGCAAGGTAAGCCTTGGTATTATTTGCTGTCTCCCACCTGTCTCTCTTTCTCCTTCCTCTCACCCCCCTCCCCCACCTTCCCTGTCTCTCTCCTCCTACCCATCTCTCTGCCACATCTCTTAGTATTCTCCTCAGCAAAGCGGCAGGTGGTATTTGGAAGTGGAAAATAAAACACACCCACACTGAGAAAAAAATTAATGAATTATGAGCTTTCATGATTGTGTTGCTTTTAAAAATGAGGTTAACAATGCCCATATTATTGGCAGGGTGAAGATATAAATGAGAAGGTGGAGATGAAAATGAGGATGAGATGAAAGAAACAAAGGAAGAAGGAAAATATTATATAGCAGACGATGTTGATGTTATCCCCTTTGGATACAGCTTTACAATTGTTTTTCTTAAATAAATGGAGAAGATAGTGAAGGCATTTTTTAAGACACTTCATATTTTAAAAATGAAGATTCATTTGTTCATGCTGAAAGCTAAAAAGGTTTTCACACTCTGTAGAAGTTGCATTTTTAAATTTCTGAAAACGACATAGAATGGTTTGTAAGTCTATTTGTTGTCTTCTCTGTAAAAAGAATGCCGATACAAAATAATACATTTTATGTGAAAGTAAAAATAATAGTTATACGAAAGGGGATTTAAATGTACATTAATGCTGATCTAAAAAGCAGGAATTGGTGACATACAAACGTTTTTATCAGGAAGTAAATTTCCATCAACTTGGATTCCAGGGAAATTTCACATTCCGGTATGATTCTTTCTGTGGACTGGGAACAAACTTGGATAAAAGATTTTATGAAGCTGACATCAAAAAGAACACCTAAAACAAACAGAACCAGGTACATTTCATAAACAAATCATGCATTGAACTGGACTTCTTCATAAGCAATCATTTTCTCTTCCTGAAAGTAACAAATCATTCTTTGAATCTGTGAATGAAATCAATTTACATTTTGCCAAAATTTGCTCAGATTTACCTCCTCTGAATTTATCTGTATTAACTCCTTATTTTCCAGCATCTTCACTTCCTCCAATCATTGAGCAACTGAATTCTGGTGTTTCGTTACACGTCAACTCAACACGTCCAAAGCCATTCACCAGATGGCTGTTCTATAAGACTCAAAAAATAATTTGCTTATGAGATGTCGGAACCACTGAATGAAATTTTTTTTGTTTTTTTTCAATGTTTTCCTCAAATTTAGAAAACCGTTTTAAAGAGAGTATACCGTTTTAAAGAGTTCACCTGTTATGCATTGCGATCAACTCCATCCGATCTCTATCACACCTGTAATTGCACAAGTATTTCAGCTTTGTCAATTCCTTGCCGATTGGGTGATGAGGGATGTACAACATGGCAATGACCACCAACAGTTTGACAACCTGAAAGGCAGTTCAGTGGTGCATTAACTTAGTCAGTTTACTTGACAGCATCCACGTAGGCTGCCTGGCAACTTTGTTAACTTGTGCACCATCAACTTTCGGAAGTCATTTGATCATGTAAATCATACTATTGCTGTTGAAAGGCTGATCCAAATTGGTGTTGTTCGTGCGTTTTTGCCTGAAATCTGTAGTTTTTTTATCACATCGATCACAAACTGTTCGAGACCACAGATCAACATAAACTTCTCTTAATCTAATGTGGTGTTCTGCAGGGAACAAAACTAGGTCCCATTATTTTCATTGCAATGGTGAATGATGCAGCTGTCACTTCATCTCATCAATGGATATACGTTGATTTTAGCTTTATCGATGTCGTATCAAAGTCACGTCATTCATATTTACAGTCTCATGTTGATTCTCTTTCCGATGGGTGTCATGATTATGATATGAAGATAAATCCAAATAAGAGTAAATTGATGTATATTTCATTTCTTCATCATTTTCCACCTCCGATTCAATTGGAGATTGATCATGCCCCACGAGAAATTGTCTCCTCTCTCAAACTACTTGGCGTTATCATCCAGAATAATCTTAAATGGGATCAACAGGTTCATCGTTTTGTTCGTAATGCATCATGGCTACTTTATATTTTGAGTAAATTAAAGAAAAATGGAGTTGAGGCTCATGATCTGCTTTTGATCTATAAAATGTGTGTTCATCCAAGGCTTGAACTTGGAGAACCTGTGTGGTCTAAGAGCATTACTGTTGCTCAAGCCCAATGTATTGAAAGTATTCAGAAGAGAGCACAACGCATGATTGCTTTTCTGAACATCTTGCCCTGTGGTGAAATTTTGAACACTTTTAATGCTGTCTCACCTTCTGACAGGCAGAACTTAATCACAATCCGCTTTGCTAAATCCTTGCTCACTTCTGAGCGGTATTGCCATCTTTTGCCCCAAACTCTACTTCGTCTACTTATTATGTCCAGTTGCAGGCTCAGAAACTTCCAACAACTACACACGGCTCAAATATGAACTCAGACATACAAACAATCTCCTGTTCCTTTCAAGATTCCACTGCTAAATGCTTATCTCTAGATTGTTGTATAATTTTCTCCCGCCGCGTGGCGGAAGGGGGATATTGTTGTCACCTCGGTCGTCCGTCCAGCTGTCCGTTCGTCCGTCCGGCTGGCTGGGCGTCAACATTTATAGCTGTGAGTGTGATAACTCATAAACTCTTTGCCATATCGATTTGAAATTTGGGTCACACATGTACCTCCTGAAAAGGAAGAACCCTATTGATTTTGAGCGTGGCCGGATCCAAGATGGTCGACTGGGGCGGCCATATTGAAAAAAATGTTTTTTGTAATAAATGGAAAACCACTTATCTGATTTCAATTATTTTTGGTTACTACGTTCTTCACCCCTGGGGAACTTTTTCCAACATGGTTTTGGCCCGCTTGGACATCCACTATGGCCGCCAGGCAGCCATGTTGAAAAAAACTACGTTATCGTGATATTAGCTCCAATTTTTTTCTTAATGGTGTATTGTTTCCAATTCACCTCCCTCATTATCTGGAATATGTATAACCTTTTTCAATGGTGGGGGATTCCCCATCTCTGATGGGTATGTTTTCAATTTACTGTTGTAAACCACCCTGTAATTAATCGATTATGGTACACCGCTCCCTCCCAAATCCGCTTCCATGGGCTGCATGGCGGCATTGCCAAAGTCGCACCGGCAATGTCGTGCGCTGGATGATGTATGTTATTTATTTATTTGGCATGGGGGCAGTGTACCTTGAATGTATTTTACTGGTCAAAAGTTTTAGAACACCCCCATTTTTCAGTTTTTACTGAAATTTAAGTAGTTAAAGTCCAGTGAATAACCTGAAATGGTATAAAGCTAAGCGATAAACTGCCAGAGGTAAAATAAAATAAAAAAAGTTTAGGTTACCAAAAACTGAAAAATAATGTAAATTTCAGAGTTGTTAGAAAAGGCCCTTTTCAGGAAACACGTAATGGGTTAGCAACGGCAGCTGTTCTGCAGCAATGGAAGTAAATTAAGCCTTGAGCGTTGATGTAAACAATTCCGACAGGTTCCCCAACTTTTGTTGAGTTGTTACAAACCCTCTGTGTGTATAAAAGCAGTGTTGGAACAGACTGTTGCTGCACCCTCTGAAGCATTATTTGGACAATATTGCACGGCAGGAAGTAGTATATTGCTATCATAACGGTGAGAAAAAGCCAATTATCAAAGGAAGACAGACAGACCATTATAACCCTTAAAAGTGAAGGTCTTTCCTTCAGAGAAATTGCAAAGCAGCCAAGGTGTCAGTAAGTACAGTTTTGTACACCATCAAAAGGCACTTTGAAACTGGAGGAAACTCTGACAGGAAGAGGTCTGGCAGACTCAAAGCCACAACACAATCAGAAGACAAGTTCCTGAGAGTCAACAGCTTGCGTGATAGGTGGCTTACAGGACTGCAGCTTCAAGCACAGCTTAACACTGGTTGAAGTAAGGAAGTCTCAGTTTCAACTGTGAAGAGACGACTTCAAGCTGCAGGTTTGACAGTCGAGTGGCATTAAGAAAGCCATTGCTCAGACAGCAAAATAAGTATATATATATATATATATATATATATATATATATATATATATATATATATATATATATATATATATATATATAGTTATATTATTGTTGCGGTTCTCGGAACCGCATGCATCCCACATTAAGTGGTCCCAAGACAGTTATTCTATTAATATACGTGTTGATAGTCCCTTTTGTCTAGCGGGACAACAGGGGCGTGCGTTGCGAGGATCTCATAGCTAGGTTTGCTTACATCATTTATTCTTCATTTCATTTCTAACTTCATTACTACTCTTCTTTTATGATTATTCCTGAGATAAATCTGAGCCACATGCGTCCTTCGCTGTGAGATGGGTCCTCAGCAAAGGCCAAGCAGGCATTACACCCACACCCTCTGAAGAAAACACAGCCTGCCAAACGCACGCGCAGCGGTAATTTCCACCCAATGGATAGGAAACACACCCAGCACGACACCCACGCTGCACGGAACACGTACCGAGGAGACGGAAGAAACAGAACCTTTGAAAGGGCACTCGAACACCACATGAGCAGCACAGAGCTCCCATCCTCAAGCAATCCCTCAACCCAACTTTTGTGGTGAGTTATACAATATAATTCTCGTTAGACTCAATATAACTCTTGAGATGATCGACTCGAGCTTCCGATGATCTGGGGGGAAATTGCTGGTTGCATTGAAACGGCATCCAAATGAATATCTCTGAAGAGGCTGTGTGGATGGTGTTTTGCACAACACAGAAGCAAATGACCCAATATCGGCAAGAGCGTGGCTCGTAGCTGAGGCCGATAATGGTGCCAATAGCTACATCTTCAGAGGTGGATAATAGTAAAACGACAACCACGCCATGTTGTGAATGATACGGGCGGCACGTACTTTTCAACCCATTTCTGGACGAATTATATTGATTGGGTTTTGCCACACGCACACGATAGCAGAATCGGGCGAACACGAGTGCTGGCCACGTGTGTAATGGCGGATCTATGTGCACTGCGCAGAATGTGCTTGGAGCACCCTGTACGGAACGTGCTCGAAGGCAGACCAGCGCTTAGCTCGTGACACCTTATTGGACACATCTTACTGTCTGTGCATGGGTTCGCCATAACATCGTACCCTCGGTCCTCGCTGGCGGCCACGGATGTTCCCCACGGACGGCGAATGTCTTCTCGCCTCTACGGCCAGCGATGCTGCGATCAGGTGGAGGTATGTTGTACAGTGCGGGCCCCGTAACGCATACGGAACAGGCATGCAAGACCGACGCCACTCTCGGTTGGTCGTCAGGGCATGACCCGGGGGTTCGTGCAAGGCGATTCATGGCGCGGAGTTCGGGGTGGGCGATTTGTATCATGCCGTGAGGTCGGAGCAAGACATTTTTACGGCTCGGGGTCACCTTGCCAGAAATGGAATGTTGCTGTTTCCGGCCATCGCGGCCAGGCCGTGCAGGGGAAGGGGCCACTCAGAGCGCCCGATTCGGGTGACGACACCAATTTGGGGTGGCCCCCCGCCCCGTGCCGCAGAGCCTATAAAGGTCTGAGTGGAGCTCTCTCTGTCTCTCTGTCTCTCTCCCCGCTCAAGGTGTTCTTCGACTCCGTACGTCATCGCTGGACTCCGTCTCCTCTTCTCCGCCCACACGACGCTGACTCCACCCACCCACCTGGTCCCGCCTACCACTCCGTACACTCGCTCTGGACTGACAGAGTGACACCCTTCCAACTCAAGCCCCTTCTTCATGCCCACGGTCTCGACGCGAGCTGCCCGAAGCAAGAGCCGACACGCCAGCTGTGAGGGGGTACCGCAGCATGGAGCATTCCCCCGAACGTATTGGTGGCACGCTCGGGCAATCAATTATACAAAGGTACCGAGAGACCGTAGCCTCATCTCCTCTCCTGTCTTGCTTTAATTCCTCTTCATCGGGTTTTCTTTGTCTATGTGTGTGTGTCCTGGTGCCTGTCTATATAAGTAAGCCTGCAGAAGATTATTATTATTATTGTCATTATTATTGCTATTATTATTTTCGGGTAAGGTCTGCTCTGCATCCGCTTTCATAAGTTGCTTGTTTATTGCCGCACCACACCTTTCTTCCCTATCTCTGCTTGCACACCTCAATAAATCAATTTATTGTACCACATACCTTTCCTCACCTGCTTGTTAAAAAAAATTATTATTAGAAATGTTCCCGGCTCGTTTTTGTCATTTCCTTCATTGATCCAGCATGGTCCGAATCCTAGCTTAGCAGGGACTTTATTCCCAACGATCTGTTCCTCTTAGCTTAGCATACGTCATTGGCAGTGTCGCTCGGCTGCATCCGTTCCAGTAAAGTGATCGGGTCCGGTAGAGTGATCTGGTTCGGACAAGGCGTGTTCCCCGGTAATTAAATCACGTGGTTATTTTTAGGTAACCGGATTAACTAGACGGAAGACCCAAAGTCACGTGGTTGAGTTATTGGCGTCCATGGTCAGTTAAGCGACCCTCCGCGTCACAGAATTATCTGTGTGCGACGGCCTACAATTCCTGGGAGTCTGGTGGGAGCCGAGATAGCTTCCCCCCCCCCCCCCCCGAGTGATCTTCTCACCCAACCCCCGGCCTGCAATAATATATATATATATATATATATATATATATATATATATATATATATATATATATATATATATATATATATATATATATACACACACACACACACACACACACACACACACACACACACACACACACACACACACACACACACACACACACACACACACACACACACTCCCCTGGTCAAAAGTTTTCCGAACCAACCCCATTTTTCCAGTTTTTACTGAAATTTAAGCAGTTTAATGTTTCAATCATGTACTCTGAAATTAAAGCTTTGAAGAAATAAACAATTGCAGATAAAAAAGAAATGGAATCATTTTGTTGAACAAAATTTAAGCTAAACTTTTGACTCATCAAATTAGTCACCTATTGCAGATATAACAGCCGAACATATTCGTGGCATTCTTTCTGCAATGGAAATCAAATATAGTTCGGAAAGTTCTTCCCAACACTGTTGCAGAAGTTCCCACAAATGTGTAGCCCTTGTAGGTTGCTTTGCTTTCACCCATCTGTCTAGTTCATCCCAAACCAGCTCGATGGGGTTTAAGTCTGGAGACTGTGCTGGCCATTCCATGATTTGAAGCCTACCCTCTTGTTCTTTTATTCTAAGTTAGTTCTGACATAGCCTGGAGGTATGTTTTGGGTCGTTATCTTGCTGTAGGATGAACCCCTGACCAACTAGGCGTCGACCAGAGGGTATTGCATGGCGCTGCAAAATGCTGTGGTAGCCCTTTTGGTTCAGGGTGCCAGTCACTCTATGCAAGTCACCGACTCTGGATCCAGCAAAAGAGCCCCAGATGATCACGCTTCCACCTCCATGTTTGACAGTTGGTGTTACACACTGAGGAACCATCCTTTCGCCTACTTCATGGCGTACAAAAACCCTGCGTGATGAACCGAAGATTTCAAATTTTGATTAATCGGTCCAGAAGACCTTCTTCCAGTTTTCACTCGTCCACTGGCGGTGCTTCATGGCCCAGGCAAGCCTCTTTTTCTTATTTTGCCATCTCAGCAATGGCTTTCTTACTGCCACTTGACCTGTCAAACCTGCAGCTCGAAGTCTTCTCTTCACAGTTGAAACTGAGACTTCCTTACTTCGACCAGTGTTAAGCTGTGCTTGAAGCTGCTGTCTTGTGAGCCGCCTATCACGCAAGCTGTTGACTCTCAGGAACTTGTCTTCTGATTGTGTTGTGGCTTTGGGTCTGCCAGACCACTGCCTCTCAGTTTCCTCCAGTTTCCAAGTGCCTTTTGATGGTATAGGAAACTGGTAGAGGATAAATGGGGTTCTGAGGCACCCATTCAAATGAATGGGAAGAAAGGGAAAAACTTTCTGACTCAAGCCCCAAAAGCCCAAAATAGGTGACTGATTTTCTCCCCCTCCCATACAAGCAAATGTAAAATTGAGACTTACTGATTATAGCACTTCTTCCCTTTCATATTTTCATTCCACTCAAAGAGCGAACCAACGAATATTTGTCCATGTTCTACTTTAAGAAATAACTTAATTTTCTTATAAATTCATTTCCATCGAGTATATTCACTTTATCCCTCATTCGGTTTTGTAAAATGGGGAAGTGCTTTTAAGAGCACAGTCATGCTGTGGAAATGAGGAAGTATTATGTGCCCTTATCTCTCATGATTATATCTTAAATCATCAGAACACTAACAGAACAAAGTTTAGCTAAAAACAGCTTTTAAACGTAGGTTTTATCAAAATAATTCAAAGCAAGATGTTTCATTTTCATGTTAAAATGAGTCAGTTTGAAGTCAGCCAAGCTGCCTCACCCGAACCAATCCAAAAAAATTCTGAAGTCATTTCCTATGTGGGAGACACCCTGAAAAAATCATTGTGAAATCTCCCATTATGTCATCAAGTTGCTTATTTAAGCCAAATTGTGTGCCCAGCGTGTTTTATTTTGAATATGGAGCGTTCAGGTTATTACTACAACCTTGCAGATCAATCGTTTTCACAAGATGACAGGTGAGATTCTCAACCCAATTCATTATTTGTTGTTTAAAACAATTAAATCACGAAACGACTATTATAATTATTGGGTTTTTTCGAACAGGTTGTCCCCAAATAAGAACATCGTTGATAACTGATGTTGAAAATGAGTTGTCTGAATTACACGACGAGTGGATAAAAATGAACGACTTCCTTGAAGACATTTTTTTGTTTCGAAAATATTTGAATGGTATTTTTCTTGGATGGCAAGAAATTCTCTCACGTCCTTTGATCTTGAATGACCCGAGTCCAAGGTGAGAAATTATCGCTGTCTCTGTCTCTCTCTATCTGTCTCTGTCTTTCTGTCTCTGTCTCTCTGTTTGTCTCTGTCTCTCTCTGTTTGTCTCTGTCTCTGTCTGTCTCTTTCTGTTCTCCTTATACACAACCTTTTATTTGACATGGTGGTAATTAATTCAAAAGCAATACCACAACTTGGTGGTAATTTTTGACTACTTGCTTTTTATTTTCAGCATTAAAACTGAATCATACATGTGCGGTGAAATGAATGAATTTCGCAACCTTCAATGGCAAGATGTTGAAATTCCACGGGGTGATGACTCATTTCCAACTCGTTCCAGTTTAAATGCTCATCTGGATGAAATGAATACAAAACTCGATCTTCTGGAGGTAAATGTAAAATTTTTATATTTTATTCATATCATTATATCTATCCCTGTGCCATAAGAGGCGACCAGGGTTGCGTCAGGAAGGGCATCCGGCGTAAAACATGTGCCAAATCACTATGCGGATCATACGGATGATCCGCTGTGGCGACCCCGAACGGGACCAGCCGAAAGAAGAAGAAGAAGAAGATTCATATCATTATATCATCATCTTTATATGCTCTAATGGCTCTTTTTGTTTCAAAACATAATATGGTATCCGAGTTTCAAAATTACAAGATGTCTGAAGCAGACTGCTGGGAAAGATTGTCCATTCTCGCAACTGAATATTTACCCAAAGAAAAATGTTTCATATTTTAAATCTTGATTAATTATATTTGCTTTGCTTTCAATTATTTAATTCTTAATTATTAAAAAAAAGAATAAAGGAGGTGCAAAGGAGGAGGGGGGGTAGGTGCGCTCCACCAACGACCCACCACCACCCCCCCTCATCCCTCTCCCCTCCCCTCCCCGTGTGTGTGGGATGTGGAGGGTGGTGGGTCAAAGGTGGGGGCGCACAGGGGGATGGGGCTTGTGTGGGTGGAGCTTGAGTGGGTGGGTGGGGCTGGTGTGGGTGGGTGGAGCTTGTGTGGATGTGGCTTGTGGGGCTTGTGTGGATGTGGCTTCTCTGGGTGGAGCAATTTTTAAAAATTAAATAAACATGTTGTGTGTGGGAACTAATAAACGAATCACTAATTATGTGGCTTTGATGGATGTGGATGTATGTGGCTTATGTGGGTGGGGTTTGCATGGGTGGGGATTGTGTGGATGTGGCTTTTGTGGGTGGGGCTTGTGTGGATGTGGTTTGTGTGGGCGTAGTCAAAAAGGGGCGGAGTTAAAAAGGGGTGGAGTCAAAAAAAATTTGATTTATCTTTGTCTTTTGTAATTCCTGTGAATAAAATGAACCTAAAATATCTTCTCGTGGGGAAACTTAGCTAAATATAGCATAACAATTGTGCATTTTGTGAGGAAAGCACCAAATTTGGCACACTTGTAGCCTAACATATTAAATTATGAACAGATTTGGATATTGAGCCATCTCAAATTCAGCCGCTGATGGCTGTGGCAGCCATTTTGCACTGCCATCAAAATTTTTGAGATGGCCCAATATCCAAATCTGTTCAGAATATGATAGGCGACTAGTGTGCCAAATTTGGTGCTTTCCTCAAAAAATGCACAATTGTTATGCAAAGTTGCCCCACTATTCCCCCTTTAAATCACATAATTTGTAAGTCCAAGGGTTTTTTCAATTTATCTTTGTCTATTGTAATTCCTGTGAATAAAATGAACCTAAAATCTCTTCCCCTTCTAAATCATATACCTTACAAATCCAAGGTACTGTATTTATTACATCAACGATATTTAAAAGTTCATTTGTCCATCGCTTAGTATAACCTTTTTCAAAATGAGATTTCCACCTGTATATTCTTACTATATCACCAACTTTGAACTTAGGCTTTCTGACATTAATCTCTTTTTCATATTCTAATTTTGTTAATGTTTCTGATGGTTTAGTATTCGTTGAGTTGTGAATCGTATCATTATACTTATCTACAATGTCCTGAATTAAAGATAACCATTGTTGAGAACCGAGTTGAATGAATTTTTTATATAGTCGCTCTTTTAAAGTGCGATTGAATCGCTCTATAACAACCGCTTTTCCTTCATTAAAGGTGCTGTATAATGTAATGCTGTTATTTTAAAGAAAATTCATAAATGATTTGTTGTAGAACTCTGTTCCCTCATCAGGCCACAATTTTTTAGGTTTTCGCTTACTTTTATTAAATATCTGTTGGAAGGCTAACATGAATATTCCCGGTTTTGTTTTTCAAAGGGATGACCCACGCATATCTACTCCTCAAATCAATAACGGTTAAAGCACAATTGTACCCCTTATCATAATTGAGTTCAATTAAATCAGCGGACCAGATATAATCAACTTCCTTGGAATAAACCTTCCTTCTATGAAACTTTGTGATTATTGGTTTATGTAATTCATCATCTAATTGCTCTTCAATCTTAATGACATCATCAGAGCTGATAATTTTTTGAATTTCCAAGCCCAAGTTTCAATTTTGCACTGATCATCTTCTTCATGATGAACCAATCAACTTTTTCTCTCAAGGTTAGATTTTGTATCAGAGACAAATTATACAACATTTCTCTATCGGCTTCATGTTTTTCTTCCAACGTTGTGTTACTTCCATAATCAATATCATGCCTCATGCACACTTCATCAACCCTATTGATAGGTTTGCTCCACGGTTTCGGATTGTCAGCCTCATCTAATCTTTTATTCAGGTTTGTTCCTGGACCACAGAAAGAATACCCTGGTGGATGTAATTCCCCTGATATTCCAGTAGTTGTAAATTTACTTCCTGATAAACACTTTTGTATATCTCCCCCACGTTTGTGTTTGGTGAATTCACTCTTTTTTGAGCCACACACCAAACATGTAACTTTTTGTATAACCCTATTATTTTTACTTTTAACATACAAGATATTTTTTACTCTTTGTTTTCTTTTTACATTTTAGACAATAACTAATTTATGAGAAAAATTCCTGGAGTGCGAAAACCTTTTTAGTTTCCAACATGCACATTTGAATCTTAATTTTTAAAACATAAAGAATCCTCAGAAATGTCTTCACTCTCTTCTCCATTTATTTAAGAAAAAAAAAATGGAAAACTTTAATAAAAGTCAATCACATTCTGAATCACATTCTGAATCACATTCTGAATCACATTCTAACATCATCAATAATATAATCTTTTCCTTCTTTCTCTTCTTTATCTCCACTTTCTCATTTAAATCTTCTCCCTGAAATCGATGTTAATAGTCTGGACGCAAATATTTCTAATAGACTTGCCAAATCTTTGTTTTCCTCCTCTGTGTGTTGAGATTGATTTATTTTCTGTAATACCTTCGATCTTTTAAAAATCTCACTGGTTTCTATACTTTTATATTTATTTATTCTCTCTTTCCTCCCTCTCCTTCTCCTCCTTCTCTCTCTTCTCCCTTTCCTCCTTCTCTCTCTTCTCCCTTGCCTCCTTCTCTCTCTTCTCCCTTGCCTCCTTCTCTCTTCTCCCTTGCCTCCTTCTCTCTCTTCTCCCTTGCCTCCTTCTCTCTCTTCTCCCTTGCCTCCTTCTCTCTCTTCTCTCTTTCCTCCTTCTCTCTCTTCTCACTTGCCTCCATCTCTCTTCTCTCTTTCCTCCTTCTCTCGCTTCTCCCTCTCTCGCTTCTCTCTTCTCCCTCTCCTCCTTCTCTCTTGTCTCAGTTTCTTCAACTCCTTCCTCATCTCTTACTATCCTTGAATCACTTTCACCCTTGAGAATATCATACACATATTCATCAGGATTTCTCGTTATTTCTGCATCCAAAATAAATTTTTTTTACAACAGGAAACGAATAAAATTTCTTCTGAATTTCTAAAAGAGCCTTGCGTTTTCTTAACTTTAATTTTTTTTCATTATTTAACATTTTAGTTAAATCCAAAGTTGTTGGTTTATTAACATCAGTATAAAGCCAATTTTTGTTGAAAATACCTCATTCTTATGTTGTAGAACATATTTATTAAAATACCGAATACCCTTTTCTTGAAGGTATGCTTTGATACAGAAATGATAATTTTCTTGAAGCCTTCTTGCTGTCATTTATGTATTAGAAATATATGACAGATTGATATAATGACAGAAAATACCTCCCCATCTTCCCATAGCTAAATCAGTTTGTATTCCCTTACTTATTATATATAATCCTGTTCTTTGTGTTTTCATGATATATTCTATGGTAAAACCATTATTGATTTTACCCTTATTAAATTATTTTATTTGTTGTTTGCTAATCGTGCTTCCACAAAACTCATTCTCGGCACCAAGTGGATAATATTCTTCCTTACGATACTGATTTAATTGTTCCAGGTCTTCCAGGTTAATTTTAAATGACCAATTATATCCTAAATCATTCAAATCATACCCCCATTGTTCTTTTCTGATACAAACGATACGCCCTTCTTTATGAAATTTTATTTTACTTGGAACTGTGAATTCTGTATGACCCGAAGATAAAATCAACACTTCTGTATCTTTGGAATACACAGCCGTTTTATTTAAGGATATATATTGTAATAAATCGCTTAATCTCACCGTCATTTGCGTCAGTCAGGCTTGGATAATTTATTAATTTATAAGCATTTTTCATATTAATATTTTTTGCAATACTATATTTCTCTCGTTCAGCCTGTGCCTTTGTGTAATAATTTGATAAATCAATATCCAGTTCTTGGGATACACCAAAGATAGAACCATCTTTACCAACATAAGTCATTTATATTAGATTAAAAATAATGTCATTAAAAATTTTATTTTTGTTGAGTTGAAATAACATATATAGACATAATTGACCACAACACTTGGAATTTAATTATTGGACTTGAAATGTTTGATAAACACCATTCTGAAAGAATTTTATCACTTCAACAGGTGGTGGAAGACCAAAACTATCAAAATAATATTTGTCTTGACTATTAAAAATACAAACCCAATGAGAACTGTTCCCATTATTATCTTCTAAGTTCATAATAATATTCTTTGTATGTTTAGACACGTTTGTTAATTAATCTCTCATACAAATAACCACATTATGAATTTTTAATTTCTTACAATATTTGATAAGTTCTAAATTTGATGTTGTATTCTTTCCAAATTCTTTAAACCACTCATCAATTCTCATTTATTTATTAGAAAGACATAATCCATTACCCCTTTTAGTTAATTTTACACCTGCTTGTGCGATAGAAGAAAGCATATCTCCAACTAACAATCTCACTTTATCAGGCAGACTTTCAAGTTTTTTAGCAAAATCTACAATTACACCACTTCCACTAATTTGTTTCTCCAACTCTTTGTTATGTCTTTCCAATTCTTTTTGAGCCCGGAGTTGAGCCTTCCTTTCATTGGCAGTTTTCACCGCTGCTGAAATACCACCCGTCAATGCTCCAGCTGCACTTAAACCAGCAAATAAAGGAATTGGAAATGGGAGAAATCTTCCACTCCTCTCTTATTGAATATTTCTTCAACATTGGTTTTGACATTTTAATTTTAAGTGAGCCAATATCGTTCAAGATTTTCACCTGTTCTCTTGTAAGCAAAACATCAATTCTTTCTGCTCTTTTTCTCTGAATTGTATTAATGTTAATCATACAAGGCTTTTGATTTTGAATACAAGATGATAGTTTATGAAGATTGATTTGATTAACATATATACCCCAGTTGGCACTTTACTACTCATTTATTTATCAAAAAAATTATGTGAGACTAATCATAACAGCATTATCTGTATTAATCTGTAATTCTGTTTCTTCCAAAAGCAAACAATGTGTATCAACTTCTTCACTCTCTCCTCTTTCAATGTATCGGGAAGTATCCACTCGATTCGACTTTATAGTTTCCTTTTGAGCACTCAGGTCAATCGCATAGATTGTATACAGACTTTTAAATGCTGTCATATCCAAAATGGGTTCTTTATTACAGCGCGTGCGCTGTATACAATTGCACCGAGTTTGAAATGTCCCCGGCGTCGTCTACCATGTCTCCGGTGTCCCCCCACCCCCCCCCCCCACGTGCCTCAAGACAGCCAATGACGGCCGTCCGGTAGATGCAGTGCATAACCTCAACGGAAATGGCGACAATTGACGGAAATACCCGAGTATTTCAATGGAAATTTGTGAAACTAATGTGTTATATATGTGAAAACCATTCAATTTATTGCTTGACGGAAAAAAAACGAAGAAACGCTCCCCTCATGTACGAACGAACGAACGAACGAAAGACGTCATTTCCGTCCACCATGGCATTTTACGCCGAACGCAGAAAGCTAAGTTCTGCTTATGCCATCATTCTCTTTAATATTAGCCATACACAAGTGTTTCGTCATGCATTAGTTGTTGAAATTTACTTACAACAAGAACGAAAAAATAATCTCCTCAGATTCAACAAGAACGAAAAAATAATCTCCTCAGATTCAACAAGAACGAAAAAAAAAAAAACGAAAACATCACGTGCAGGACAAGACCAATCGAGCTGAAGGAAACGATACTGTAACTGCACTGCTCCTGATTGGTCAAAGGACACCACGTGTGTTGTGTGGGCGGTGTTATGCACGAGGATTCCAGGCTAAGTTCTTCTTATGCCATCATTCTCTTTAATATTAGCCATAAACAAGTGTTTCGTCATGCATTAGTAGTTGAAATTTACTTACAATCATTCTTTTGCGGCTTCCTGCCACGCGGTATCGAACGATTTCATTCCTTCTGTTATATATAAAGGTGCTTATCACAATAATAACAAGATTTTTACATTTCAAATATTTTTCAACTGAAAAAGCATAAATTGCATATTTTAACATTAGTGTACTCATTTGATTCACCACACGCGCTGTATTGAAGGATTTCACTTGTTTCCATTGCATTCACACACATTTTGGTAAGACTTGTATGCTTCCGAATAATCATTTTTTTCCCAATTAATTTCCAATCTATCTCATGGATAAAATGTTTCATCTAGAGAAACGCGAAGTTGTTTCACCATAGCATTATCACTCAATACATTATTCTTATCAGTAGCAGTATCACCATCTGTTTTTTTTTTTTTAATGAGCCACAGATATCGTGGCTTTCCTTCCAGAACACCCAAATTCCACCTGTAAGTGGATTGGTTCAGTTTAACGTATTGGCATCTTCTTTTTAGGTATTGTTGTGGATTTCCGCCTGCCGGCGTGCGGACGACCGCTTCTAGCCAATGGCAGCCGCTCTCGCCCACCAAATGGACAATCTAGTCGCAGCCTTCCGGATCAAACGCTGGAATCCCGCTACGGGTGTGTTTTTGGGTGCACATCACAGCCTAGTCAACACTCTACCTGCGCTACAGGGTCAATCGCCGAATTGTCGATATACCGAATTAATCGCGCGGGCAGACTACTGAGAGACTGTACCTCAACGGGGCCGCTTGGAAACGAGCCGCTTAAGCAGCTCGCTTTGTTTTGGGATAACCGAGTGGGGTATAATCGCAAGACCCCGTTGGACCCGATTCTATTATCGGCTATTTAAAAACCAACTATATTCTGAACGCAGAATGGCAGCTCAATTAAGGGAAGAGGACGCAACGAACGGGTGAACATTTGAACAAGCACATTTATTTCACAAGACACATATGCAGGCATCCACGTCAATCAATGCAGCAATGGCAATCATGCAGTTATGTATGCAATCAAGGAGAGCACGCATGCAATTATGTAAAATGTAAGGGACAAACCACGAGCAATGCAAAAGAGCTACTACCGTCTATCTATTATGTACACACTTAACAGTTCTACTTACGGACATGGCGCCACAACGTTCATCCAAAAGAAACAAAGAAAAACCCCAGGAAAGACGAGGGGTAGACTGGATCCTCTTGGGTTTTTATTTCATGGAGCTGTGATGATCGCAGAAGCTCCGCGAGGCCGGGCTAGTTACCTTCACCTTCGAGGTGCCTCGCTGGGGCGACCCGCGACGTCCCGTCCTCACGGCAGCTGTTGTGACCGCGGTCCGGCCCAGGCGTCGTTTGATGGCCTGGTGATTCGGGCCCAGCTGGCAGCGCCTCAGAGGAACGAACGGATCTTTTGCTCTCTTCAAGTTGATGCTCTCTTTAAGAGCCCGTCCGTCTCTCAGCGCCGCTTGGACTTTCCCGAAGCCCGATCACCTCGGACCGGTCGGTGCTGGCTGGCGACCTCCCTCCGGCTCTCCCCACGTCCCGCACATGAATGCGCAGTTCTGCGCGGCACGGCAGGCTTGGCCGCACTCTCAGATCCCGTCTCCTCGGCAAACCCAGACCTTCACTGCCCTCCACTGGACTCGAACCTTGCTCTTCATACCACTCCAAACCCCGACCGACTGAACTGAACTGCACTTGGCGCTCTGCGCGCCTTTTTATAGGGTTTGTGAGGTGAGATTTGATCTCCGCTCCTTCACCTCTGACCCCCCACTGGCTCGGCCCCTCTTGATTTCTTGATCCGAATTCCGAGGCGAAGCTCGGAGCGAGCGGACGTGTTTGAAATCGCCGTCGCTGGCGCCCACACAGGAGAGCGGACGTTGTGGAGATCACCAGCCCTGCACAACGAGGAAACCCCCACGTCTGTTTGCAGCGATCTCGCCGTGGCCGGCGCAAAGATGGCGGCGTTTGCGGAGTTGAAGGTTAGGCGTTGTGTTCGTTGTTGGTTATCGGGGGAGATGTGGTTTAGGAGATGGTGGCTGTGGTTGGCGTTGTGAAGAAGGTGGTTTGTGAAGGCGGTTGTGAGAGCGATGCTGGTGGTGGAGGTGGTTGTTGTGAAGCAGTTGATGAGAGCGATGGTGGTGGAGGTGGTTGTTGTGCGGCGGTTGATGAGAGCGATGTTGGTGGTGGAGGTGGTTGTTGTGAAGCGGTTGGTCCAAAATAACGATAGCAAAAGATTAATGGCTAACTCAAAGATCACAGCCCGGTTACACCAATAAACCCCTTTAAACATCGGTGGGCAAATCTATCTGAACACAGACTTATCGACATAACTGATCTAAGGACCTATATGGTACTCTGCGAATTTCCACAACCGTAACAGTATGATACACCAAGTGGCTTCTTTGAGTTAAGTCTTCTATTCAACATCTCTTCTGTTTTAAGATTAGAAGTATATTCACTAATATACCAATTAATTTCATCAATTAGATATTTATTCTGAGCAGCAAAAGCATTAGCCACACCAAAAAGTAATCTATTTTCATTATCATTCCTTTGCAGTTGAAATCTAATTTTAAGACCATACAGAACTTTATCATGATCACAAAATCCAAATATACCTTTAAGAGGAATTGCCACAGTAAAACTATTACCTGCTTTTGTATCATCATTATACATTCCTTTCCTTTGACGATATCCAGGGTCTGTGTTTGTTCCTGTTGACATATCAGGAATAAAACCTTCAACAGCCCCCTTTCCCATTCCATCACTAAATGAAGAAAGTGTAAATTTCATCATTTCAGATGTAGCAGAGACATAATCAACCGCTTCAACTTCTTGTGTTCCAATGTACAAATGAACACTATCAAACATTTTCCAGAAGAAATCATTTACGAATGTAGCGTTTGTGTTAGTCACAGCCTTAGTGAATGTAAATTTACACAACAAGAAACTTTCGGCAAGATTCAAATAAGTTTGTTGATTATTTATTTCAAAACTTTTTGTTCTATTTGCATTCCAGTCTGTTCCAGTTATAGCATTTACCTTGAAGTAGTCTTCTTTTTTAGTTAAGTTTGAGATGACAATGGTATTATCCAAATCATAGATACTATCAATTGCTTCCATACTTGTATTTATTTCGGAAAAAAGATGTTCAAACTTTTGAAGCCCTGACCCAAGTATTTGAATTATTTTCTGTCGTTTTTGGGGAGACAACTGAGTTTTGCTTTTCTTAATTTCTTTTATTGCTTGTAATTTATGAGATTCCTTTTGGCCATCTTTTATACTCTATAGCACCTGCTACATTTCCCACAACAGAAGCAGTTGAACCAATTAGGTCTTTATGTTTAAGAATAGTTGAACCTATACCCATTAGAGTATCAATTATCCTATCTCCTTTTTTTCTAAATTGATGTCCGACACCCCTTTGTCTCAGGTTTATAGTATCCTCTACCAAGATACATACCTTCACCCTTGTAGTATGGGGAAAGGGACATCCCATCCCCTGTAATTATTTTATATTTTCCCAACTCGTGTTTCCTCACAATAACCATCGTATTTATTTATTGGAAAACTTCACGTAGGTGAATTCTGATGGATATAATTTCTCCATTAAAAGAAATCATGTGATTATCTTGGTCGGTTATCCTAAAATTTACTCTGTATATGGTTTTCCTGACACAGGTAGATAAACCAGATTTTTGGGTTCCATATTGAATTTATAACCAACTGGGGTTGAGTATGCGCTGAATGAAAATATTGTATTTGCTCTTATTGCATTCATTATAAGTGCCATCAATCAAATCACAGTGAATTAATACCGAGTTTATGCCTGAGGATATTTGAATGACATTATCACTGGAAAACATCCCATTAGTTTCAATCTTTTTTGAGGAGAAACCCAATAACTCTCTAAATGAATTATCAATTGTGAAATCAACCTTGTAGTTATTTTTAAGTTTAATCGTCGATTTTGTTGTATGTTTTTGAATATCTATAACAATATTTTTTGGTTCATCACCCTGTTCTTTCATAAGATGAGCAATTTCAGAAGAAATTTGAGAAATCTCATATGCTCCGGGTGAGACTGTTATCGTTTTGTATCCACTTCCTGGATTATAACTAAACTTGTCATTTTTCTTGGTGATATTAAATAAGGTATTATAAGTTTCCATGGACAATAAAGACACCTCATATTCTTTTGTTGCGTCAAGTTGAAGTGGGTATGGGAATGAAGATGTGTTGCTTGTTGTGAAATAAAAACTAAGGATTGTGCTTCTCATCTTATATAATATTGGATAAAATGTCTTTGTATTCGCATTTATTAATTATTTTCATGTTCATCAACTGGTCTAAAATGGCTGATGCTTCATTAAAACAATTGTTATTTCCAGCCTTCTTACTACCTAACAACAATAACAGTCTATTAATTAATTGTGATGGGTCATTTGGAAGAAAACTAACACCTGAACCAAGTCTACTTAAAGCCTGAATAATGTGTTTCTCCTTCTCGTTCTTCCTACTTTTACCAGATAGACTAACCCGATAATTAAGGGAGTCCAGCAGATCAATATATACTCTATAATCCTTATTTTTCATATCCAATGGTTTATCAAAATACTTTGATTCATCCCTTACAGTTGAACCTTCTCTTACATGTTTTGTTAGAAGAAACATTAATCTCGGAGTTAGTTTCGCAGGGGGTTGAGCAGAACTCAAGAACCTTAATTCATCATTAAATATCAATACATTTTCTTTAGCAAATGGAATATTGCTGGTTGTTCTGTTGGAATGAAATCTGCTCTGGTTTTTTAATCTGTTGAATATTCATTGTTTTGGAGAGCATTCACAACATAATCAGGGGGTTGATTGATCTCTTTCAGTTGAAATAATCCTTCATCATCATATTCTAATTCTCTTATATGCTCTAATTCTTCCTCCATCATTTGAGTGAAATCTTTTAACATTTGAAATTTTTTAGGAGTATTTTCTATTGTGGGAACTGTGGAAGCATCCATAATTTTTTCTTGGGAAGTTTTTTTAAAGTGGTTTAAAAATTTTCTCTTGTTTTCTTTCGAATGCTTCTTCACCCGTTAGTTTCTGTCTGCGTTTCTTCTTTATGTCTTCCTGTTGTTTTACAACTTTTGAAACCAACTCTTGATGTTCCTTAAATCTTCTTGCTCTTTCTTTCACATCCATTTATTTATTGGAAAATATCATTTAATGAATTTTAAAGATCAACAGGGAAATTTTCCTTTTCTTCATCATTAAAGTAGAAGTGTTCAAATAAATCCTTTTCTTTAAATATTTTATCAAATTCTTTATTAACACCAATACGAGTTGTAAATTCTTCTTCACTAATACTTGTATCTCTGCTTTTCATATGATTGCATTGAGTTTCTTCATCAACATCAAAACCGAATGATAAAATCTTAACCCCATTATCACCCAGATGTTTAATAATTTGTCTCATTCCTTCTGGATTAGTTTCTAATATCCCAAGACCACTAGATTTGTTTCTTTAACTCACTCTTACAATGTGAATATTTTGTTGTACCAAGAGAAACCTCCTCAAATATTTGACCTTCATTCCTGAATCCCATGTTCCTCTACTGAAATATAGCAATAATATTCACCTTCTACTTCTCCAGGTCTTATTGCTCGAGTTGTTATTGATACAATACGAACTACATGGTGTTTTTTAAGCAAATTTACCATATTCTCATTTGTACTATACAAGAACCTTGATTTATGAAAGTTTTTTTCCAGAAGCAGATTTACCCACAAGATTTATAATAATAGTTGGCATTTATATATGTAATTGTTTATAAAATAAAAAATATATCCCTTAATATCTCATCTTGTTTCACAACAATATATTTATATTTTTCAGTCGTGTGCTTCATATAATCCCCAAATTCCTTTTTACTACATAATGTAGAGCAATTGTCTCTCCAAAAATTGTTTATATCTATTGAATTTAACTTGAATAAAATAAAAGTATTCGCATTGTTTCTTATTGAGCAACGAGGGAGTTGAAAGTATGATTGACTAAGATAAATACAATTACAAGAAGAATGTCTCCCTCTTGTGCAGTAGCTATCCATTACCATTTGGTTTCTTTCATTAACACAATCATCAAAGATAACGACATTCTTTTTTGATTTATCCAAATCTTAGGGAGAAGGTATATCATTTGTTTTATCACTAACAATACAAGTTATCGGTTTTGATTTCTTTTTATAACTCTGTGTATCACAAAATAGTTGTATTATATCTTCAATGTTGTAATCATTTAGTTTGTTTTGAAGTTTAAATAAACCGATTATATCTTCTTTTTGAAGACCAGCATTAAAACCTTGTGAGAGTAGTTGATACTTAGGTTGAAAACTCAACTTTGTGAAAGTTATTAAATTATCATAATCCAAAAAGTTGGGAGTAAGCAGCTTTTTCCACACACGCTGGAACCAACTATGAGACATCTTCATGAATTTGGAAGATTTTTATGGTTGTTAAATTTTATCTTATTTTCCCAAATGGGTAAAAAAATCATTCATTTATATATTTGGAAAACAGGTTATTTAATTTATTATTGGCGTTTTTAGAAACTATATTTTATCCTAAGTTCAGGTTTAATTTCAAGATAATCCATTATTTTATTTATACAATATTGTGTGTTGATATGTCCCTGAAAATGGCAATCGTGAATAATATATAACAACAATCCTTTGAAAATTTCTTGAATACATTCAGTTTATTCCATTGAAAGGAAAGGTGTGTTATCACCCTCATACTTTACGTTCATTTCTCTTTGAAGCCTGGTGTTGGCGCAGTGGTTAGGGCAGCGGCTTGGGATCCAAAAGGTCCTGAGTTCAAGCCCCGTTGGGCCACTGAATTAATACACCAGGGGGTTGACTCAGCCTGTCATCCTTCCGAGGTCGGCGAAATGAGTACCAGTGTACTGGGCCGGTGTATACCCTGGTTAAAATAGGTGTACCATATCCCTGTGTTTCGTAAGAGGCGACCAGGGTTGCATCAGGAAGGGCATCCGGCTTAAAACATGTGCCAAATCAATATGCGGATCATGCGGATGATCCGCTGTGGCGACCCTTAACAGGAGCAGCCGAAAGAAGAAGAAGAAGAAGACTTTACGTTCATTTCTCTAATCAATCTTGTAAAGTAATTCATTTTTGGTGTAAATCTAAAAGAATTATATTCCTTTTTATATTTTTTATTATCATTCATTAGAAGATAATTACAGAATATACATTGTTTATAGGCTTTTAACTCTGTGTTTAATCCCACTCTATCACATGCAGGACAATTCTCAAATTTGTCATATGGAGAATCAGGGAATTCAAGGGGCTCAAGATCTAGTATACAATTCATATTTATAAAGTAAAACTTTACTTCAAATAAAATTCATCTTCGGTATCATCTTTGGTACTTTCATTGGTGCTTTCACAATCATCTATAAAACTACTTTCATGACTATCGTTTGAACACAAACTCTCAGTATCATAACTGTCTTTTGTTCCAACAGAGATACTATCATCACTCTCATAATCTTCAAAATCTTCAGTTGAATAATGACTCATATTTAATTAGTAGAAAAAACATTACCATCTATATCTATGTACTTTTTTTCATTAACAGATTCAACTACTACATTTTTTATATTAAAGGTGAATTTCAAAATGATCCTGAACTACTATTCAACGAAATGTCATTTCACCTGATATATTAACATCCTTTATTTCATCAGGATTTACATCTTAAGGGTTGTTGAAAAAAATACAAATTTCTCCTTGCATATTACAGATGGTCTAATCTTTTCTTTCTAAAGCTTCATACATAAGGTTTTTCTTTTTTGATACTTTTTCTTGTTTCATTGCTTTTTCTAGTTTTGAATATATTGCCAGAAGGAGAGGAGAAACTTTTGTTAGAGCTACTTTAATTGATGGTGGTCGTATGGCAGCTTAGCTGCCGGAGTAGTTATCATTTCTTAAAGCGCGACTGTGTCGCTGATGCAGTGCTCCTCTACCAGTACACACACTGGAACTGTACTCATTTTGCCGACCTCGGAAGGGTGACAGGCTGAGTCAACCCCCTGGTGTATTAATTCAGCAGCCAACGGGGCTTGAACTTAGTACCCTAGGATCCCAAGCCACCACCTGAACCACTGAGCCAACACCAGGCTACTTTAATTGATGTTCTTCCAGATATACTAAAAGCCCTTTCACTGAAGGAAATTGAATACTCATATTATTCACCATAATTGTTTTTATCCAATAGTTGTTATATTTATCTTTATTCAATTTTACACCCTCGACATATTTCTCAGTATCTTTAACAAATTAAGAGATTGATTGAAACTTGTATTTTGTGTCTTGCTACATTGTATTTATTAAGTGAAAAAAGTTGGAGGATAAAATGGTTTTAAGCACAGATTCACCTATAAATTAAACTGAATTTTCATGAAGAAAATTTTATTTTAAGCAAAGTTTTGTGACATAAATATGGTGAATACAACGTACTTTGTAATCATGAATATAAATGTTATAAAAAAACACCTTCAAACCAACAAACACACATTCAATATTTTCAGACAAATATCTCCACTTGACCAAGAAACAAAACATTGTGATAGATGTGATAATGATATTCTTAAATTTTCTTTTTTATAAAAAACACCTTCAATCATGCAAACACAAGAACAATGAAGAAAGGGAAGGTGCCACTAAATTCTCCATTGAAAACACTGATGCAGCATTTAAAGGACATATAAAAATAAGATTGTTTCGCTTTCAAGACCCTGGACCATCTTCAATCATTGAAGCTGTTGATATAGTTAAACAAGGTATTGAAACGATAATTTAAAACACATTAAGTGAAATGAAAACTTTTAAGTTTTATATGGGGGTAAAATTGAATATGGTAAGAGAAGGTGATGAAACTACTCCCTATATGAGGACAAACTCTCACTTTATCTCATCATTTCAAGATTTTCTAAGATGTGATATTTACGATGAACTCCAGAGACAAGAACAAGATGTTGATAACACTGTCATAGGTTGTGGATTTGCTATTACAAAGATAATCTTTTTAGATATACACATCTTAAAATCAAATCCTCTTCAAGCTTCTTCTTATATTGATTTACTAAAATAGATAAAACTTAAGAAAGCGGTTGTTAATATTCAAAACAGAGATAATAAATGTTTTCCATTGTCTGTTCTTGCTCACTTGCATCCTCCACAATGGAATCCTGAAAGGGTTGAACATTATAAGAAATACGAGAATAAATTAAATGTTAAAGATTTAAAGTTTCCAATGTCATTGAGAGATATTCCTAAATTTGAGAAAATGAATAATCTATCTGTTAATGTATATGGATTAACGGATACAAAGAAAGTTCAGATATTAAAATTTTCAAACAACTATAAAAATGATGAAACACACATTGACCTTCTCTACTTTACTTCAAAGGAAAAATCACATTATGCTTTCATCAAAAATTTATCAATATTAACCAAATCACAACTATACAAGAGAAAATGTAAAATGTATCCTTGTAAGAGATGTCTCAACTCCTTCCATGCAAAAGAACGATTAAATCAACATTCGAAATATTGTAGTAATCATAAATCAACCGTAATCAATTTACCAAAAGCAGGTTCAAACATATCATTCAAAAATTTTAACAAATCTATAAAACATCTGTTTGTAATATATGCTGATTTGGAAAGTATCCTGGAAAAGATAGATACTGTTTCTCCAAATCCAAATAAATCATACACAAATAAATATCAAAAACATACTCCTTGTGGTTTCTGTTATTATATCAAATCATCTGTTGATGATGAATACAACAAATTAGAACTTTATAGAGGAGAAGATGCCTCAGAGGAGTTTGTAAGACAATTGGAAAAAGACTGGATAAGACTAAAGGCCCGGTCACACCTTGACGTTTTAGCCAGCGATGGCAACGTATTAAAATGTATCTAAAACGCTGGCTTACGTTGAACTTTTGATGTTTTTTTTTAAAGATTCGGACGTATTCATAGCGACTTGGTCTTATGTATAACGCATTGGTAAAGGACACAGAACGTTTCGTTGTGTTATAGATAACTTATACCAATGAATGCTGAACCTGTTGTCAGCCTACACAACCGATGCCCAACGATAGTCTAACTTAGGCATAGCGCGTTGCACGCATCGCCGACGATGTCGTGACGTAGCCTATTAAAAGGCTGACGCACAACGATTCGAATCATAAATGCCGTAGAAATGGAAGTGTCAACATCACGGTCACACCTTGGTGATCTTGCCAGCGTATGCCGACCTAAGAAAAATGTGTCTAAAACGTTGGGGCACGTCAAATACGGTATGAGTAAGTTTGGTAGACATGAGTAGAACGCTAAAGTACGCTATCATACGTCGTAGTAAGTAGAGTACGTCAAGAAATTTTAAACATGTTCAAAATTTTACGACGTACTCGGCGTATGACACACGTTCCGCATGCGATGGGGATAAGTTTTACACACGATATGTGGACGCTTACACACGTCCACAAAGGCTACTTATAAGCTACTCATAAGTCGAAACGCGTCGCGGTAATGTCTTTTTTACGGGAAACTTATTTCTAACTTATGTTTGATGTGCTTTGAACCAATTCTTTATGTAGTCCCAACACACATCGACGTATGTAGACGTATTCCAATGACGTCTTCCGGTCGACAAAAAAAAAATTAACGTGTTTCTAGCTTACAACTGCCATATAAAGACGTGTTCCCAGCGGTTTTGGGAATTGGTATATAAAAATGCTGCTCATAAAAAGGGCACCCAACAGTGTTTTCGAGTCCTTTTTGAGTCGATCTCCATGTCAGCAGGAACAGTATCAGTATCAGTATTAGTATTAGTATTAGTGGTAGTTTGTTCATGTTGGCAGTAGTAGGTGATTGTGAGGGGGAGGGTGTGGGTTATGATGGATCGTCCTTGCGTTTAACGATTTAACGATTTAAATGATAAACTCAACGATTTAAATGGCTGCATCTCCACTATTGAAAGTAGACGCTTGCGCTCAACAATTGGATTTTTTTTACACTCAACGACTTTTAAACGGTACCACTCAGCTAGTTTCATTGTTTACAATGAACGATTTAAATTGCTGTCACTTGCCTTTGTTTTTTGACGCTGGCGCTCGGAAATTTTAATCGTTTCTATTGAACGTGCTAAATCGCTCAAACCGCACTATTGAAAGTAGACGCTTGCGCTCAACAATTGGATTTTTTTTTACACTCAACGACTTTTAAACGGTACTACTCAGCTATTTTCATTGTTTACAATGAACGATTTAAATTGCTGTCACTCGCCTTTGTTTTTTGATGCTGGGGTTTGGAAATTTGAAGCGTTTCTTCTGAACGTGTTAAAACGCTCAAACTCGACTATTTTAAATAGACGCTGCCGATGGACAATTGGAATCATAGCCAAGCTAGATATCGAAGTGTGAACATCCTCGTCATGCCGAAGAAAAGTTTGAAGAATGCTGCAAATAAGTGTCCTGGCCGTGGACGTGGACGCTGACGCAAGGACGATCCATTATACTGACGTCTTTCAGCCTATGAGTAACTATAAAGTAACGTATGTCGATGTGTGGCAACGATCGCGTAACGTGCCAACAACACGTTAATCATAATTTAGAAATAAGTTTCGGGTACGCTAAACATTACCTCGGCGTGTCTCAACTTATGATTAACTTACAAGTAGCATGTGTTGACGTCTGTCAACGATCGCAGACCGTGCATACAACTTGTGGCCAGCGTAGCGGAACGTGTGAGTCATACGCCGGCATACGTCGTGAAATTTCAAGCATGAAAAAATTTGAGGACAACCAAAAAGTACAACGTTTAAAGCCAACGTACAACGACGTATGGCAGTGTTTTTCAGCGTGCTCTCAATGTTATCAAAACTTACCCATAACGTATTCAACGTGTGCCAGCGTTTTAGAAAAAAAATTCAAAAATCGGCATATGTTGGCTAAAACGTCAAGGTGTGACCGGGCCTTTAGCATCAAATATTAAAAACTTACCGAATCTTAAATCACATTTCTCAAATCAAGAAGAGATTGATCTCTTATCACAAAAGGGAATATATCCATATGACTATATGGATTCATTTGAGAAGTTTAAAGAAACACAACTTCCTTCAAGGGAAAGTTTCTATGGCAAGTTAAATGAAACTCATATTTCCGATAGAGATTATACACAAGCTAAAAAGGTTTGGGAGGAGTTTAATATAAAGAATCTTGGAGACTATCATGATTTGTATCTTAAAACTAATGTATTGTTATTGGTTATGTTTGAAACTTTTCGAACAGTCTGTCATAATAAAAATTCTTATGGATTAGACCCCGTTCACTATTACACAGCCCTGGGTTTGGCTTGGAGTTCTATGTTAAAAATGACAAAACAAAATTTGGAATTAATCAGTGATATAGATATGCTTTTAATGATAGAGAAGGCTAAAAGAGGAGGAATATCTCAAGTATGTTCCAAGAGATATGCTAAAGCAAATAACAAATATCTTCCTGATTATAATAAAAATGAGGACAACTCTTACCTGATGTATTATGATGCTAAGAATTTGTATGGGTGGGCTATGTTATAATCTTTACCTTACGGGAAACTTAAATGGGTTAAAGAAAAACATTATGAAAAAGTTTTACAAGACATTGTTGTCTCCTCTCAAAAAGAATTGGATGAAGCTGAAGTTGGATATTATTTTGAGGTTGATTTAAAATATCCAGAAGAACTTCATCACAAACATAAAGACCTACCTTATGCCCCTCATAAAGAAAGTCCAAGAAAAGAATGGTTAAGTGATTACCACCAGACATTCAATATAAAAGGTAAATCTCCAGAAAAAATACTTACTACATTAAATGATAAAGAAAGTTGTTTTGCATCAAAGGAACTTGAGAAAATATTTATCTGCTGGGTTGAGAGTGAGGAAAATTCATCGGATTTTGAAATTTAAACAAAGTCATTGGTCAAAGAAGTATTGTTGCGGACTCGCGCCCGCCGGCGTGCGAGCGGCCACGTAACTCGAATCGCGGCACGTCGCCCACCGGACGGACAATCCCGTCGTGACCCTCTCGGACTAACGCCGGGAACTAGTCACGGGTGGGCCTTTCGGCCTCACCACGATCGTGCCAATCGGCCCCCCGTGTGGGATAGGGTTGTTCGCCAAATTCGACCTAAGTACCCACACGGAGGGTAGACCGGGCGATCGCACCTCGCCGCAGGTCGACTTCGGACACGGGCCACTTTAACCATTCGTTCCGTACTATCGGGATAACCGAGCGGTGTTATCGTCAACCTCGACGGTTCCGATTAATTATCGGGCGTATTTAGCCCACGACCAACCCTTTACGTGAAGTAAGATGGAGATTCAATTAGAGAAAAGACGAAGCGAAACGGGAGAAACAGTTCAACATAAAGCACATTTATTCCGCGGCAAACGGAAAGCACACATATACAATTACCACAATTATGCACCAAAAGCAAATGTAACAAAAGAAGAAACAACAATTACGCACCAAAAGCAATTGCAACAAAAGAAACACAATGCAGATCTACTACCGACTACGCGAGCACACGGCAACACTTACACAGTTTTACTTCACAGACGGCGCCGACAACACATATACTCCAAAGCAAAAGAAAAAAGGGGCCACCCTCAAAGATAAGGGGCCAGACGGGCCTGGTGCCGAGACCGCGTCGAGCCTACCCGTCTGGTGATGAGCCGCAAAATGGCAGCGGCGCCCCGACTCCGCGGGCCTCGCTGGCACTGCCTGGAATGGGATGGGAACGGGGCCCCCTTCTCACACTATCTCAGCGCGGGGGGAAAAAGGGGGGGGTTGTTGATGCTCGGGGGAAAGAGGATATCTGGCTGGCTTGGGTCCCGCGACGAGCGACGCCACTGCGACCTCGACCGCGTTCCCGGCCTCCCCTCTCCGCAGCTCCCCGACTCTGACATGAGCGCAGACCTCCACAAAGCTCCTTGGCTTCTCCAGACTCTCCGGACCCCGACAGACACTCTCTCGACTGATTTCGCCGCCGCCACAACTCTCCAACTCTTCCCCGATTCGCCCCGCGCTCGGCGCTTTATAGTGCGACAGGAGAAACCATATGCAGATTTTTGGATCAGGATCGGCTCGGGGGCGGAGCCACGCTCGCCCATTGGACAGAGGAAAAGTGGGCGTGAATCATTCCTGATCCTCGAATCTGCATTCTCGAAACCTCGAAATCCTCGAAATGAATCCTCGAAACCCCGCCTGGAGGCGGGGCCAAATCGCCCCACGCTCGCTGATAGGACGGAACAGAAGTGGGCGTGAATCATTCTTGATCCGATTTCTCGGAAAGGCCGCTTTTTGCACCCGCTGCTCGGTGCGCGCCCTGTACGAGTCCAGGATCGGTGCCCACAAGCGGAGCGGGAATGGCGGTGATGCAATGGTTGCGAGAGCGAGATGTGACGGTAAAGGTCGTGGCTGTTGGCGTTGTTGTTGTTGTTGTTGTTGTGAAGCGGCGTTGCGGTTGGTGGTTGTTGTGTGATGGCTGTTGAGACGTGGTTGGCTCAAAATAAAGATAGAACAGAAAAACGGCTATCTTGAAGGGTCGCAGCCCGAATGAATGACATTTATTCCCTCTAAACAACGGGTTTGGGCTAACTACACATATACTTACAGAGATATCTCACCTATGGGACCTGAATGGTGGTTTGCGAATTTCCTCAACCACAACACGACCCCCTCCCCTTTTTACAGACTCGTCCCGAGTCGTCAAATTTTCGTGTGCCATCATGTGTAGTTCTCCCCTAGTACATTTTACCTACGGATCCCTGAGTGCGACATTCATGGTATTCGTGTCCCCAAAATAAATAACCTGAGGGCTGAGTAACTAACTAAACAAACCCACTCACACGGACGACTTAAATAAAATTGCCGGCGCTAAGACAGACATGCCGGGGGCGCACTCATATTTACAGTACATCTTAACCTTAACTTACAAATTTTACACTAAACCATGGCCCAGGATCAATGGTCTCTGCAAAAAGAAAGCAGTTAGCAGGGAGCCAGGCTGCTCGCATGCAGTCTCTGGCTCAAACAATGCAGGTGACAGGGAACGTGGCCGGCTGCTCACACGCAGTCCAAGGCCTTCCCTTTTGAACTGAACGCAGTGAACCACAACGGTGCAGGGGCTGCACAAATGCAGTCTCCGTGCCAGCTCAAGTGGCACACGCAATGAACACAACGAATGGATGGACGCAAACACGGTGCACGGGCTGCCACTGCAGGCCCGTGTTGTAGCTGCCAACAGGGCAGTTCTCGCAGCTTGCAAACTGTTGCTTTCTGATCCTGGTGCACATGGCAATGAACAGGGGGGGGGGGGCAAAGCAAAAGTTGAACGGGGCTGGTGAACAGGGGCAGTGGGCATGGCATGGCAAAGGTGATCAGGCAAATACAGCCTGCAGAACAAGGCCGCTGCAGGCAAACACAGCCGGCAGATGAACTGGCCGGCACAGGCCTTGCAGAAAACAGCTGCAGACGATCCGGCCGGTACAGGCCTTGCAGCACAGCAGCTGCAGCCGATCCAGCCGGCACAGGCCTTGCAGCAAAACAACAGCTGCCGATGAAGCTGGCCAGCCTTCGCCGTTCAGTGGAGGTTGGTGGAGGGAGTGCGGTGGTGCTGGCCACTCGGAAGGCGGGCTCGGACCCTACTCTACGGTCTCCCTCCCAACCTATCGCCTTTGCCTGTCACTGTCTATACCCACTCCCTTAATTTGTCAAACCCCAATTTAGCCCCAACTTATTATTTTTTTTTTTAACTTCCCCACTATAAATCGTCCCCTAACCGCCTATACTGTCCTTGTTCGGCTAACCTATCCTGTCACCTAGCCTACTCCCAACCCCATACGTTCCCTTCCCTGAGGGGAACAAGGGAGAGCTAGCGTCCTGTGTCGAGGCCCAATTCAAGCCTCAGAATGGCCTCCCCAGAGTTCAGCGATCTATAACCAAAGTGGGTCCAGCGGCCCACAACGAGAGCGAGGGGATGGATGGTGCGGAGGGGTACACTTCCTAATTTACCCTATCCATTTAACTTTTAAACTACCCCGGGGCTTTCAACAAGCGCCTCTCGCTTAAACTATTGGTTCTAACAACCCAGATTCCCGTCGCCTGTGTTGGTGTCCTTACAATTTCAGGCCTCGCCCCCCAATTTTCTCTCCGTGCCCTCACACGGTCTCATGGCTGGGACGCGTGGCTCCCCTTGGCAGGCACGACCCTCTGCCGAATCTCCAGCTATGGCACCCCCGGGCACTACACTGCCTCCGAGCCTATCAGCTCCCTAAACACCGGGGAGTGCCCCCCATGGCACCTCCCCTGAAATGCACACGTGGCAGGCTGGCTTCCCAGGCCCCTTTCTGAGGGTCACCCGTGCCCACAACACTGCCCACGCGGCTAATGGCGCCCCGGGCCCCCGCACCAAGCAGGCGCACCCGTGCCCACTACGCTATCCCGGCCCCCCATGGGCCCTTGGCCTACCACGGCCGACTAGCCTGGTGCCCGGGGTACCCACTCAGCGATACTCACCTTTCGCAGCCACGCTCCCAGCCCGTCAACAGGGCTCCTGCACCCCTCCAAATGGGTTTCGAGCCTACATTCACACCAACAACAAAACGACCTCCATTTTTCAATTTAACTAACCCCCTAACTCACTCTACACTGACCCTGGCATCCCTTGGGCGGGAGTCACTCCTCCCCCACTCACTCATCGCACCATGCATTCCCCATTCGCTCCACTCACACAGACCCGCTGGCCTCACTCACTCATCATGTACTCACCTCACAACTCTTCAACACACACACACCGCTGAACTCCGCCATCCTTCTAACTACCTCCCCTAACTAACTCGTGCTCCCACGTCGTCCCTTAAACTATAGCACGTTCCATTTAACCTACGTAGCTAAGCTACGTCCCCACTACACATCCAAAGTCTGTCTCTGTCTCCAAAATAATCCCATACTCCATTTTCCCAACCTAAATCTGACTAACAATCCCTCTAACTAATCCATTCCACGGGCCCCATGAGGACTTACCCCTGCCCCATGGAGCCGGTCTAGCTAAGCTAACCCTTCCCCCTAACTAGTTTCCATCCTGTGCCCTGGTAAGCGGGTCTTCCACCCCTTGCCCGGGAATCCTGTGCACCCGAAAGTGAGGCTTGCTTTTATTTTCTTTTTTTTTTCCACATGCGCAGCACCAGCGCGGCAACTCACAGCTCGCGCACTTTGCACCTGCCCGTGACGTCATGCAGCTGCACGTGTATCTCGTCCCTCCTTGGACGGTACCATCCGGCAGGGATACCCCTCCTGCCAGATTCCAACCCCGCGTGCAGCCATGACGTCACCGTGCGCATAAAAAAAACACAAGCCCCACGTCTCGTGGGGTTCCCCACGCGAACACATGTGCTTTGCCCGTTGGAGCTTAACACACACGATCGCATGGAGAACCCGTCCGGTTCAAATCCATAATCCTGCCTAAACTTTGTCCGTCCGCGGGATCGGCAAATCCACCGCGTGCGATTCCGGACCGGGACTTCACTCTCGCAAGCGAGCACGTGGGGGCCTCGTGCGTTGCACAGCACGGACCTCGCGCTCACTGCTGGGTGAACCCGGCGCGGTGCGCAAAACATCTACAGCCGCTACTCGGCTTTTGTCCCTCTGTCGCCGTCGTCATCGCCATTCAACCCACGCACACCTGCGTGTTACGACGCTCACACTCCACTCCATTACATTCACCCCGGGAGACGTGGCTGCATGTTCACACATGCCCACCGACATCTCCCTCACACACAGCGACCTTGCACACGCTGTCTCTGTCACACTCGGCCGCTCACTCACGCATGCCATTACCCTTGCACACGTGGCTCCACTCACTCGCGGCCTTTCACTCACTCGTGCCATTTCCCTCACACAAACCATACTACTCACACACGCGGGGGAACTCGCTCGCGGTGCCTCATCCACACACGGCGTGCTGGGAAGCACGATCTTCTGCACACTTACCACCACACCACTCACACACGGGGTCGCTTCCGCACACGGGGTCTTTGTCACCCACCCGGTCGCTCTCACACACGCCCTTGCACCCGCGCTATGCGTGCGTTGCAGCACGCATTTCGCCACACTCGTGAATACACACCTCGACACCACACACACCGGGACAACCACACTGGGGATTCGTGTCCCCACAAGGGTCTCCGGGGCCTCTATACCCCCCAAGCTCTCCGTACACCTGTCCACAGCACTCCTCCCCTCGACCTCGCAAAAGCACGACCGAACCCACCTGGTCATGACTCGCCTCAAGGGGGCATACTCCCTCCCCTCGTTCCTGGAGGAGGCTATCCCGCTGCTCGCACTGGGTCTCCACCCAGTCCGCCAGCTCACCCCCATTGTCCTCCACTACCTCCGTGTGTGTGTGTGCATCTCTATCCCCGTCTTCATCGTGTAGTCTTCCCTCTATCGTTCCCATCTCCCGTGTCTCTGCCAACTCAGTCACCTCTTCACCCTTTACCTCCCTTGTCTCAACTATTATTTCCGTCTCTTCCCTTGTTATCTACCTCGTGCACGTCTCCGTCACCCCAATTAGTTTTTCCCTCTCGGTCACCGTCACTCTTCTCGCCTAACACGTCCCCCAAATTATTTTCTCCTTACCAGCCTCCACCACGGGCCCGACAGCCGTTGCACTCCCTCCCAGCTCGTTCGCTCCCACACGTGGCGTCGCCATTTTGAGCTCCCTGGTAACGGCCTTCATGCCCGCCTGCAGGCTTCGGCCCATGTTCTGCGTCTCACCCCGCAGCTCTTTCATTTCTTCCTTCATTTTGAGTGCGTTTGTTTCCATATTCACCTTCACTTCGTTTGTGTTTGTATCCATCTTTTCGTTCATGCGTTTTATTTCGTTTTTCATTTCATTTGTGTTTGTATCCATTTTCGTTTTCATTTCGTGCATTTGCTTGTTCATGTTCGCATTCATTTGTTGCGCATCCGCATTCATCTTTGCCAGCATGGTGAATAGCTGGGTCATGTCGGGTGCGTTTGGGTGAGCCGTTTCGGCAGGGATCGGGGAAGGGTTTTGGTGGAGAGGGGGAGGGGAGGTGTCATACACCGCGGCCGCCGCCGCACCTATTTCGGGCTCTGGGTTCAGTTGGGGGAGTTCGTGTTCCTGCACAACCAACATTTCCTGCACGGGGTTTTCATCCTGGACCATGGATTCTACACATTCTAAATCCATTTCTAATACCCCCGGCTCCCGCTCGCCTTGAGACGCCTTCTTATTTCTCGTAAAGGGTCAATTTAAATCACTCGTAATTTGGAGGGAATCGGGGGTCGCTCCTCTCACCCCTGGACCGATTCCTGTGAATTTAGCTGGAGACAGGAGAGCCCGTTTTCCCGCTCTCCGATACCAGTGTCGCGAGGAGGGGGATGAGTTTGTATCCCACTCCAGACACCAGTGTTGCGGATTCGCACCCGCCGGCGTGCGAGCGGCCACGTAACTCGAATCGCGGCACGTCGCCCACCGTACGGACAATCCCGTCGTGACCCTCTCGGACTAACGCCGGGAACTAGTCACGGGTGGGCCTTTCGGCCTCACCACGATCGTGCCAATCACCCCCCCGCGTGGGATAGGGTTGTTCGCCAAATTCGACCTACCTAAGTACCCACACGGAGGGTAGACCGGGCGATCGCACCTCGCCGCAGGTCGACTTCGGACACGGGCCACTTTAAGCGACCCGTTCCGTACTATCGGGATAACCGAGCGGTGTTATCGTCAACCTCGACAGTTCCGATTAATTATCGGGCGTATTTAGCCCACGACCAACCCTTTACGTGAAGTAAGATGGAGATTCAATTAGAGAAAAGACGAAGCGAAACGGGAGAAACAGTTCAACATAAAGCACATTTATTCCGCGGCAAACAGAAAGCACACATTTACAATTACCACAATTATGCACCAAAAGCAAATGTAACAAAAGAAGAAACAACAATTACGCACCAAAAGCAAATGCAACAAAAGAAACACAATGCAGATCTACTACCGACTACGCGAGCACACGGCAACACTTACACAGTTTTACTTCACAGACGGCGCCGACAACACATATACTCCAAAGCAAAAGACCCTCAAAGAAAAAAGGGGCCACCCTCAACGATAAGGGGGCAGACGGGCCTAGGACCGAGACCGCGTCGAGCCTACCCGTCTGGTGATGAGCCGCAAAATGGCGGCGGCGCCCCGACTCCGCGGGCCTCGCTGGCACTGCCTGGAATGGGGTGGGAACGGGGCCCCCTTCTCACACTATCTCAGCGCGGGGGGTTGTTGATGCTCAGGGGAAAGAGGATATCTGGCTGGCTTGGGTCACGCGACAAGCGACGCCACTGCGACCTCGACCGCGTTCCCGGCCTCCCCTCTCCGCAGCTCCCCGACCCTGACACGAGCGCAGACCTCCACAAAGCTCCTTGGCTTCTCCAGACTCTCCAGAGTCTCCAGGACAGAGGAAAAGTGGGCGTGAATCATTCCTGATCCTCGAATCTGCATATATCGATTACACTCTGACGCGCCTGGAGGCGGGGCCAAATCGCCCCACGCTCGCTGATAGGACGGAACAGAAGTGGGCGTGAATCATTCTTGATCCGATTTCTCGGAAAGGCCGCTTTTTGCACCCGCTGCTCGGTGCGCGCCCTGTACGAGTCCAGGATCGGTGCCCACAAGCGGCGCGGGAATGGCGGTGATGCGATGGTTGCGAGAGCGAGATGTGACGGTAAAGGTCGTGGCTGTTGGCGTTGTTGTTGTTGTTGTTGTTGTGAAGCGGCGTTGCGGTTGGTGATTGTTGTGTGATGGCTGTTGAGACGTGGTTGGCTCAAAATAAAGATAGAACAGAAAAACGGCTATCTTGAAGGGTCGCAGCCCGAATGAATAACATTTATTCCCTCTAAACAACGGGTTTGGGCTAACTACACATATACTTACAGAGATATCTCACCTATGGGACCTGAATGGTGGTTTGCGAATTTCCTCAACCACAACAGTATATTGATTTTAATACAAAAAGGAGAACAGAAGCAAAAACTGATTTTGAGAAGGACTTTTAGAAATTAATGAATAATGCTGTATTTGGAAAGACTATGGAAAATGTTAGGAATCGACAAAACATAAGACTTGCTACATCTTGGAAACAGGCTTCAAAGTTAGTTAATAGACCAAGTTTTGAACGAGCGGAGGTGTTTTCAGAGAACTTTTGTGCTATTGATTTGAAAAAACAGAGTATTGAAATGGATAAACCTATTTATATAGGAACATCAATTCTTGACTTGTCAAAGTCGTTAATGTATGACTATTACTATAATAATATAAAATCAAAGTATAAGGATAATGTGTGTTATATATGGATACAGATAGTTTTATATTAGAAATTAAGGCAAGTGATGTATATGAGGATATGATTTATAATATTGATATACACTTAAGCCCAAAATTATTCATACCCTATGAAAAATCTGAGAGTTTTGCATTTATCTCATACCTCCTTGCTGGAGTGGTGGAACTTTCACTTCACCCAAGGACATTTCGTTGGCATGTAGAAATCCACATATATTTTGGCTCAACATTATTAGTAGGGTTGGGCACACATCGACTTTTTCTCTGTTGTCCCGTTGAAAGGAGTGTTTATGGCCATTTTTCACGCTGATCACGAATCCGTTGAAATTTTTGACCTAGGATGATGTCTTAGGTTGGTAAAATGCAAAAAATCAAAATGGCCACAAAATTTACCCACTTTTTCAGGTAAAATTTGATAATTATGGCTTACTCAGGCATGTAGTATTATCAAATATACTAGGCATGTAATATGTTATCAAATTTTACCTGAAAATGGGTAAATTTGGTGGCCATTTTGAATTTTTGCATTTTACCAACCTAAGACATCATCTTATGTCAAAAAGTTCAACAGATTCCTGATCAGCGTGAAATTTGGCCATAAAAAAAACACTCCTTTCAAAAAAGTATGGTTGTATGCCCAACCCTATTATTAGCATAACAATAGAAATGTTAAGATTTCTCTTTTTATGCCTGTCCAAAATTATTCATACACCATACCAAGTCACAGAATTGAGGCTAATGTTTGGGATAATGCACATGCTTTTGATATTCCTACGATTCTTTATAATGTTATGCAATTATTCCAAGATGTGTGCATACAATCTGAATGCATTACAAATGTGGTCTAGTGAATGTAAAGTGAGGAATGTTATAGAACAACACTCTGCTTCTAGACGAGAATTTAGGAGAGCTGATGCAATCATTCTCAGGTCATTGTCAGCATGATGAAGAAGAAAGAAGTCAGTGAGGACCTTCGTTGTGCATTGTGAATGCTCACAAGGAGGGAAAAGGCGACAAAACTATTTCGAAGCAGTTCCGAGTGCCAGTTGCCACCACACAAAGCATAATTAGGAAGTACAAGGAGTTCCACACTATAAAAAAAACATTGAAGGACGTGGTCGGAAGTCAAAGGTGTCACCTTGTCTGGCAAGAAAAGTATGGCGAGAGGCCAACAACAATCCACGGATCACTATTAAGGCTCTCCTGAACAACCTTGGCTAGTCTGGGACCAAGATATCAAGGCAGACACTCCAGCGGACGTTGCACAAGGGGGGTCTCCATGGACGCCGACCAAGAAAGACTCCACTCCTCCATCCCAGGCAGAGAAAGGCCCGTCTAGCCTTTGCAAAAGCTCACCTGGACAAAGATCCAAGCTTTTGGTCCTCAGTTCTGTGGTCGGATGAGACAAAAATGGAGCTTTTCGGGCACAGAGATGTTGCTTTCATTTGGCAAAATAAAGATGAAGCATACAACCCTAAGAACACAGTCCCAACTGTCAAGCATGGAGGCGGGAGCATAATGCTTTGGGGATGTTTCTCAGCCAGTGGGCCAGGCAATCTCGTCAAAATGGATGGCATCATGAAAAAGGAGCAGTACATCAACATCCTTGAGGAAAACATCAAACAGTCCACAGAGAAACTTCACCTCGGGGAGCATTGGACGTATCAGCAGGACAACGATCCAAAACACACCGCCAAGTCAGTCAAGAAATGGTTCCAGGATAATGACGTAGACGTTCTAGAGTGGCCAAGCCAAAGTCCGGACCTCAACCTAATCGAGAATCTGTGGAGGGAGCTCAAGACCGGAGTGATGGCAAGGAAGCCTTCCAACCTCAAAGACCTGGAGACCTTCGCGAAGGAGGAGTGGGCCAAAATCCCTGTGGAGACATGCAAAAACCTTGTGAGCAAGTATAAAACCATTTGGAGACTGCAATCACAAACAGAGGATTTTCCATTGATTACTCAATGCGACTTTGAACTGATCTAAGCAAGGGTATGAATAATTCTGGACATGACATTTTTTTTGTAAATCTATCAATAAAATACCCCCGAAACAATGTATTTCTTGAAATGTCTCTTGCAGTGATTCTTTCAGCTGTTTGTCACATTCTTATGTAACTTAAGCCAGAAGAAACTCATTCCTCAAATAACACGATTCAAAATACTCCAAATTTGGTAAGGGTATAAATAATTTTGGGCTTAACTGTATATGATGCAAGTAATTATAAGCCAGGTGATGTGTTGTTTCCATCAAAGAATAAAAAGGTTATTGGTAAGTTTAAAGATGAATTGGGTCGGAAGGTCATGAGTGAATTTTAGGATTGAGATAAAAGTCTTATGCTTTTACGTATATTGATAATAATAACATTGAAAGGTGTGATAAGAAGCTAAAGGGAATATAGAAAAATGTAATCAAGGAAACAATAAACTTTAAACATTATTACAAATGTTTAATCTTAAAGAAGGAAGAGTACAGAAAAATGAATACAATAAGAAGTTATAAACATCAATTATATACAGAAGAGATAAATAAGAAAACATTAGGAGCTTTTGATGATAAGAGATATATTTTAGAGAATGGAATCAATAGTCTCCCTAATGGTTATAAGTGTAAGTGTTAAGATGTATGTGGTTGGAAATTTTAACAGGCTACCGCCGTCTTTTTACTGATTTATAAATGATAGAATCAAGCAATAACCAAACCAAAGAGTGGAGATGTAATCAGCCTTGGTATTTAAATGGGAAACATATGGAATGTGAGAAATATCAAATAAGTCTTATTGAAGAAATAACCGGGGTAAAAGTAGATAAAACAAATAAGCGGATAAATTGAATTGCAAATAAGTTGGAGGACGTAAAGAAAAAAATTAATATCCTTGAATGGACTGAAAACGTTGATGGTTATCAATTGAACAATGGAAAAACAATTTACTACAATCTCAAAATGATATGTGGCTCAGGAGGTGGTCAAATAAGAGCATTGAGAGAAGTGTATCATTTCATTTCTGCTCAACAAAGACACTTAAACCAAGAACCAAGTTCCAAAGTAATCTTTGTGAATATACTCGATGGTGATGAATATAATAGGAAAATTAAGTTATTCCCCAAAGTAGAGCATGGACAAATATTCGTTGGTTCGCTCTTTGAGTGGAATGAAAATATGAAAGGGAGGAAGTGCTTTAATCAGCAGGTCACAATTTTACATTTGCTTGTATGGGAGGGGGAGAAAATCGGTCTCCTATTTTGGGCGTTTGGGGCTTGCGTCAGAAAGTTTTTCCCTTTCCCCCCATTCATTTGAATGGTGCCTCAGAACCCCATTTATCCTCTACTAACTGTACTCACTGACACCTTGGCTCCTTTGCAATTTCTCTGAAGGAAAAACGACACTTTTAAGAGTTATAATGGTCTGTCTGTCTTGCTTTGTTAATTGTCTTTTTCTCGCAATTATGATAGCAATATACAACTTCCTGCAGTGCAATATTGTCCAATTAATGCTTCAGAGGGTGTAGCAACGCAGTCTGTTCCAACACTGCTTTTATACAGACAGAGGGTTTGTAACTAATCAACAAAAGTTGGGACACCTGTTGGAATTGTTTGCATCAACTTTCAAGGCTTAATTTACTTCCATTGCTGCAGAACAGCTGCAGTTGCTAACCCATTACTTGTTCCCTGAAAAGGGCCTTTTTTAACAACTCTGAAATTTGCATTATTTTTCAGTTTTTGGTAACCGAAACTTTTTTTCTTTTTTTTACCTCTGGCAGTTTACCACTTAGCTTTGTACCATTTCAGGTTATTCACTGGACTTGAACTGCTTAAATTTCAGTAAAAACTGAAAAATGGGGGTGTTCTAAAACTTTCGACCGGTTGAGTATATATGTATATATATACATGTATATATGTATATATATATATATATATATATATATATATATATATATATATATATATATATATATATATATATATATATATATATATAATGTACATATATGTACATACATGTATACATCTCTATATATGAAGACCACAAGGGGAAAACCAGAGATGTCACTTTTTATAAATTTCAGGGTTATTGCACCTGCCAATAGTTGACAACATAAGGTTTCCTCTCACAATATTACTTTAACAAATAACCAGGGGTGTCACATAATTTATATGGTATAAAGTTTAGCCCTGCAATGAAAAAACAAGTGTCGTCAAAGCTGAACAAGTAGAAACCCAGAGTTGTCAGTACTTTACTCCTGGTTATCTCCCTTTCATTCATGTTAACTGTTCCACCATAATATTCAGAGTTGAGAAACTAGAAAATGAAAGGTTGTAAAACTTTCACAGCATAAACTCTGAGTACTACAATAGCCTATTTGGTTATATCATGGGCTCCGTAGTTGGTGCATATCGTGGTTCAAGCCTGGTCAAACCTTTATTGTGACTTTTATGGGACCCACGCCATGGCTTAATGGTTAGCGCGTCTGAGTACCCATCCTCATTCGATGTACCTACCGCCCAATCAACCTGCTTAGGTATATGAGGGAGTCACATGAGGTGACTTCGGCTATCGCGGGGGTGATTTATCCTTGGTTTCATCCCGGTTTTCCATCATATTAAGTAGTACGAAGTAAGAAATGGAGAATCCGTCATCATATAAGCGAAATACCCTTGAGTATGGCGTTGAACACCAATCAAACAAAAAAACAATGACAATTTAATGTTGAAAAAAATAATCTGTGATCACCAAAGTCATGTAATGTATGCTAATAACCAATAAGCATGAATTTGCTACACATCCTGGGTTAAAATTGCATGGCAATTATTAAACAAGGGAATAACCAGTAATGTCAGTTTGCAACATTGATTCGTTCTTTGCTCTTAAATTAAATAACACAGAAGCTTGGCAAATGCTTCATGCTTAATTTGATCGGCCAATGATCACTCTTCCTTTTACTGGAAAAGAAATCTATATGACAGTTATTAAACAGTCCACCAAAATCTTGAAACTGTTTTTCAGTTTCTTCAAAATTGACTTATCCTGACATCTCTGCTTTTCCCTTTGTGGTCTTCATATATGTAAAGTAGTAACGTATGTTTGTTTGTCTTATAACTCGAACTACGCATCACAGAGCAAAAGTAAAGGCATATTCAGAATCAGCACGTCTCAGAGGTATGACAGCATACCTTAGAGGCTTAGATGTTTAAAAAAAAACCGAAAAAAAAAATTCGTCTTTTTTTTTGGCCGTTTCAATTTTTCTGCCACAATTGATTTTCTGCATCGCGACTTTTTTATTCACAACCTGATTAAAATAAGACAAAGACAGACCAGTGGATGGACAGACCAATGAACGTTTACAAAGTTTCTGATCAAAATTTGACTTTCTGATTTTAGATGCCCCAAAAAAGGAAGAGCTCCATTGGTGCCAAGGCAGCTGGAGCTAAAGGCCCTGTCACACCTTGACGATTTAGCCAGCATATGCCTGACGTATGCAAAATTTGGCTAAAACGCTGGCACACATTGAATACGTTATGGGTAAGTTTGTATACATTAAGAGCACGCTTGCATACGTCGTAGTACGCTGGCTTTTTTCGTAGTACGCTGGCATACGTCTTTGTATGCTGGCATACGTCGTAGTACGCCGAGGTGTTAGACAAATTTTCCATACTTGAAATTTTTTTACGTATGCCAGCGAATGACTCACACATTCCGCATACGCTTGGCCATAAGTTGTAGGCACATTACGCGATCGTTGACACACGTCGACACACATTACTTGTAAGTTACTCATAAGTCAAAACACGTCGAGGTAATGCTTAGCGTACCCGAAACTTATTTGTAACCTATAAGTAATGTGTTATAGGCACGTTACGCGATCGTTGACACACGTCCACACACGTTACTTGTAAGTTACTCATAAGTCGAAACACGTCAAGGTAATGGTTAGCGTCAGTGTTCCAGACTCCCTGGTTCTTTTTTTTTTCTTCGGCGTGACTGTGATGCTGACACTTCGATTTCTAGTGCGGTTATAATATAACATAATTAATAGGCTGCCGCTCAACGATTTAAATCATAACCGCACTAGAAATCGAAGTGTCAACATCACCGTCATGCCGAAGAAAAAAAAATACCAGGGAGTCTGGAACACTGACGCTAACCATTACGTCAACGTGTTTCGACTTATAAGTAACGTACAAGTAAAGTGTGTCAACGATCGCGTAACGTGCCTACAACTCATGCCAGTGTATGCGGAACGTGTGTCATACGCCGAGTACGTCGAGAAATTTTCAACATGCTGAAAATTTCTCAACGTACTCGGCGTATGACGATGTATGCCAGCGTACTACGACGTATGCCAGCGTACTACGATATCTGCCAGCATGCTCTTAACGTATACGAAACTTACCCATAACGTATTCGACGTGTGCCAGCTTGGTTCGGCAAATTTTTCATACGTCGGCATGCGCTGGCTAAAACGTCAAGGTGTGACAGCGGCTTCACACTTCGATGTCTTGTGCGGTTATGATTTGAATCGTCGAGCCACAGCCTATGAATAGCCTACGCCACATGGTCGTCGGCGATACGCTGGTGCGCGTTATGCATAAGTTAGACTATCGTTGGGCATAGGTTGTGAACGCCGACAACACGCTCAGCATTCGTTGGTATAAGTTATCTATATGTGATTGAAACGTTCTGTGTACGTTGCTAATACGTTATGCATACGTCCAACACGTTATTATACACCCAAAACTTAAAAAAAACATCAATAGTTCAGCGTACGCCAGCGTTTTACATACATTTTGATACCTTGCCATACGCTGGCTAAAACGTCAACGTGTGACAGCCCCTTAAGCGAAAACGCACCAAGAGACAACAGGAACCTGAAGAGGAGCAAGATTCCAGGCTAAATGAACAGGCACAGCAGCAACAGCAGCAGCTACAAAAGTGAGACTGAAGAGGAGCGATCAGCCAGGCTAAATGAACAGGTTCATCGGCAACAATGGCGGTGAGCGAATGAGACTGAGGAAGAGTGTGATGCAAGACTTGAGGCAATGCGTCACCGCACCGCAGAAGCACGAGCACTGGCCCCGGCACAAGAGCACAACAATGCCAACAGGGTGGCATTCACGTATGACCCAGCTGACCCAACAACTCATGCAGACATCAGCTGAATGGACCAAGTCTGCACCCACTGCTCTGCTTACAAGTTCAAGGGAGAGACCAAGGGTGTGTGTGCTGCAGCAATGGCAAGGTCATCCTTGAGCCCTCTCCTGTCCTTCCTCCCTTGCTGAAGGAACTTCTCTCAGGCTAAGGTCCCCTCAGCAAACACTTCCTTGACAACATTCGGATGTATAATGGCAGCTTTGCGATGACGAGCTTCTGGCACAAGGAAGCTGAAGTCCAGGGCTGGAACCCGAGCTTCCGGGTCCAAGGTCAAGTGTTCCACCGCATTGGCAGCTTGCGCCCGCCTGAAGAGGGCCCGCCAAAGTTCCAACAGGTCTACTTCCTGGACTCACACGCCAAGGAGCTGGCTGCCAGGAACCACAGCAGCCTCAAACCACACATCCTTGAGATGCTCGCAAAGTGGTTTCACGAGGATAACCTCCGTGAGCTCAAGACTGTGATGTACTTGCAGAAGGAGGCAACTCTGAAGAGCGCCAGATCATCATCAGAGAGAACAAGCAACTGCAAGGAGAGCACACACACCGCTACAATGCCCAGTCTGCACCAGAAGTCGCCATCCTAATGGACAATGAGCCAACAGAACCCAGAGACATTGTCCTCAGACTTCACGATAGGGAACTTAAAAGGATCAGTGAGCTGCATGCATCTTATGATGCACTCCAGTATCCCATAGTGTTCCCATATGGAACAGATGGCTACAGCATCCATATGGTGGCCAGGACTGCTACTGGACAGGATGGACTTAAACTCACACAGCTGCAGTACTAAAGCTACCACATCATGGTGAGAGAGGGCAACCACATACTGCAGATGCGATGACTCTTTCAGCAGTTTTTGGTCGATGTCTACTGCAAGATCGAGACAGAGCGACTGGGCTTTATCCACAGGGAGCAAAAGAACGTGCTTGCTGATAACTACGACAACCTCTGTGACAGCCTCATGGCCAGCGATGGTAACCCTCGCAATGTTGGACAAAGGGTGGTCCTTCCAGCAACATACACCGGTGGGCCGAGGTGGATGCATGAGAAACAGAGTGATGTCATGGCCTATGTGCGCCGCAAGGGAAGGCCTGACTTCTTCATCATGATGACCACAAATCCCAAATGGACCAACGTCCAGGAAAACCTCTTGCCAGGACAAGAGCCTCATGATCGCCGAGACATCATTGCCCATGTCTTTCGCCAAAAGAACAAAAAGCTCATGGAGCTACTAAAGTTGGGAGCTTTTGGGAAGATGAGAGCCTTCCTGTACACCATTGAGTACCAGAAGCGTGGTGTTCCTCATGCCCACATCCTCCTGTGGGTCGCTCCAGAGGACAGGGTCAAGCCCGAAGACATTGACCTGGTCATCAGTGCTGAGATTCCCGACAAGGAGCAAGATCCATTGCTGCACAAGATGGCCATGGCACACATGACCCACGGTCCATGCAGAAACCTCAACCAGAACAGCCCTTGCATGAAGGACCGTAAGTGCTCAAAGGATTTCCCAAAGCCATTCTTGCAGAGCACTGAGCAAGGAAATGACAGCTACTCCAAGTATCGCCATCTCAAGCCAGAATATGGTGGTCACAACAGTGAGATAAAGATGTGCCAGGAGGGAAAACGGGTGGTACAGGTAGTTACCAACCAGTGGGTGGTACCTTTCAACCCGTTCCTCCAACGCCAATTCAATTGCCACATCAACGTTGAGATCTGCTACAGCATCAACAGCATCAAGTATATCACAAAGTATGTCACCAAGGGGACCGATCATGCAGTGTTTGAACTGCAGCGAGCCAATGAGGAGGCCAGAAACCGTCCAGTGGATGAGGTAGCTCAGTTCCAGAATGCACGCTACGTTGGCAGCAGTGAGGAAGTCTGGAGGATCCTGGAGCACCCAATTTCTGAGCATCTCCCTCCAGTCATTAGCCTAGCCGTCCACCTCGAGAATGGCCAGCAAGTCTACTTCAATGTGGACAATGCCGTTGAGGGGGCACAGCGACCACCGCCAGCCACTACACTGCCTTATTCGACCTCTGCAGTCATGACGATTTTGCCAAGACGCTCATATACCAGGAGGTGCCCAAGTACTACACGTGGGACAAGTCGCACAAGAAGTGGGCCTGCCGTAAGCGAGGAGAGGTGGTCGAAGGTCCACATGCAATCTGGAAGGCTTCGGCAATTGGCCGCATCTACAGCATCAGTCCGAGGCAGGGTGACTGTTACTACGTTCGACTTCTCCTGGCTGAAGTCTGTGGCCCCTCCTCCTTCACTGCTCTGAGAACCATGGATGGCCAGGAATTGTCCTTCCGTGAAGCCTGTCTCGCAAGGGGATTCATGGAAAATGACCAGCACTTCCACCTTGCTATGGAGGAGGCAGACATCAGCCAGTCTGCACCAAACCTCAGGAGTCTCATGGCAGTCATCCTCACCACCTGTTTCCCCAGCAATCCACGCACACTCTGGGATCGGTTCCGTGACCTTCTCTCTTAAGACTACCTGTTCCAGCACCGTCACAATGTTGGCAATCCTGATGCTGACTACAATGAGGAGGTCTATAACCTTGCACTTTGCTCTCTCGAGGACAAGGTGATCATGGTGGGCGGCCGTCATCTCAGGTCGTATGACCTACCTACACCAGAGAGGGGCACAGAAGATAGGCTTGAGAGAGAGAGTACTTGCAACCTTGCGAGAGAGGAAGTGGACTACAACCAAGAGCAGTTTGGCTGTCCAGGCTGATGACCTCCAACAGCTCCTGACAGATGACCAGCGTCAGGTCTACAATGCAGTCCTTGAACTGGTGCAGCAAGCTAGCATCATCAATGGTAACAGGAGCAGCAACATCATCTTCCTCGATGCACCGGGGGCACAGGCAAGAGCTTCGTCATCAACACGATACTGAAAAAGATTCGCTCAGGATGCAAGATTGCTCTTGCTACCGCGTTCAGTGGAATTGCTGCAACACTGCTCCACCTTCAAGATCCCACTCGACACGCACCTCAAAGAGCAGCCAACATGCAACATCAAGCATGGAACAGCATTGGCCAAGGTCATCAAGGATGCTGCTGCCTTCACTGTGAATGAGGCCCCGATGACTCACAAGTCAGCCTACGAAGATGTAACCGTACACTGCAGGACATCACAGGAGTCCAGCAACCCATGGGAGGCATCCCCACACTGCTCTGCGGAGACTTCCGGCAGATCCTTCCAGTGGTCAGGAGAGGCACCAGATCCAACATTGTCAACGTCAGCCTGAAGACGTCCCACCTGTGGCGCCATGTGACTGTCAAGCACCTGACCACCAACATGCGAGCTCACCTGTCTGGCGATGAAGGAGACACCAACTTCTCCAAGCTGCTCCTGGAAATTAGCAATGGACAGATCCCATTTGCGGCCGAACCAGACACGATCGCAATTCCTCCTGGACTGGGAAAGGTCGTCTCCACACTGGAGGAGCTCAAGGCTGAAGTCTATCCTTGCTTGACAACAAATGGAGTCAGGTCTGAGTGACTGGCTGAGTGTACAATTCTCTCTCCGCTGAACACCAATGTCAACCAGCTCAACAACTGGCTCATGGGAGAGTTCCTCGGCGAGGAGAGGATCTACAAGTCTGGGGACAGTGCCATCTGCGACGAGGAGGCAGTCACTTACCCTGTTGAGCTGCTCAATTCTCTCAAACCGTTAGGAATGCCACCACACCTCTTCAAGCTGAAACTCGGTGTGCCCATCATGATCCTGCGAAACATGGAGCCAAGCAAGACCACCAATGGCACACGCTACATCATAACCTGCCTGCATGCCAATGTCATTGGTGCCACCATCTCCTGTGGACCATAGAAAGGAGAAGTCGTCCTTCTGCCGAGGATCCTGCACATTCCATCCGACTCCGAGCTGCCCTTACAGTTTCGCCGACTCCAGTTTCCCTGCAAGCCATGCTTTGTGATGAAGACAAACAAGGCTCAAGGTCAGACGTACAAGGCAATCGGTGTCGACCTCTCTGTCCAGTGGCCAGCTGTATGTGGCTGATGGCCATCTATTCCGATGGCCAGCTGTATGTGGCTGCCTCTCGGACCGGCAGCACAGTGAAGTTCAGCATCCTTGCACCAAATAGTCGGTCAAGCAATGTGGTCTACCCCGAGGCACTGGAACACCGATGATGAATGTTGACAACGACAAAGAAATGTGAAATTTGTCCAAATTAAATGATATATAAATGTGATATGTATTAAGCACCACAGTTTATCCCTTTCTTATTCCTATTTTTTCTGGGCAACGCCGGGTACTCCAGCTAGGAAATGTAAATAAATTGTAAATAAATCCAGCTAGTATATGTAAATTTTTATGTAAATATATATATATATATATATATATATATATATATATATATATATATATATGTATATGTATATATGTATATGTATATATACAGTATATATAAATATATAAATAAATAAACATTATATATATATATACATATATATACATATATATTTTGAAACGTGTATATATATATATATATATATATATATATATATATATATATATATATATATATATATATATATATATATATATATATATATATATTGTTGTGGTTGACGAAATTCGAAAACCACCATTCAGGTCCCTTAGGTGAGATATCTCTAAGTATATGTGTAGTTAGGCCCAAACCCGTTGTTTAGAGGGAATAAATGTCATTCATTCGGGCTGCGACCCTTCTAGATAGCCGTTTTTCTTTAACTATCTTTATTTTGGACCAGCCGCCATTACTACCACCACTACCACCACCAACCACGTCTCAACAGCCATCACACAACAACCACCAACCGCAGCGCCGCTTCACAACAACAGCCACGACCCTTGCCGTCACATCTCGCTCTCGCAACCATCGCATCACCGCCATTCCCGCGCCGCTTGTGGGCGCCGATCCTGGACTCGTGCAGGGCGCGCACCGAGCAGCGGGTGCAAAAACACCAGCCTTTCCGAAGAAATCGGATCAAAAAGCATTCACGCCCACTTCTGTTCCGTCCTATCGGCGAGCGTGGGGCGATTTGGCCCCGCCTCCAGGTGCGTCGGAGTATAATCGCTATATGCAGATTCGTGGATCAAAAAGCATTCACGCCCACTTTTCCTCTGTCCAATGGGGAGCCAGCCAGAGGTAAAGGGTCGAAGGTGAAGGAGCGAAGCCCCGGAGGCTATAAAGGGCCGCGTTCGCTTGCCGAGGAGTTGAGTTGGAAAGAGTCGGAGTTGGGAAGAGTCGGGAGTTGGGAAGAGTCAGTCAAGAGAAGAGTCGGAGAAAGCAGTTGGACGGAGCTGTGGAAGGTGGGAGAGTTGGAGAGGTGGCGGCGGCGGCGAAGGCAGTCGAGAGGGCGCTCGTGTCAGAGTCGGGGAGCTGCGGAGAGGAGAGGCCGGTAACGCGACCGAGGTCGTGGTGGAGACGCTCGTCGCGGGACCCGAGCCAGCGGGATATCCTCATCCCCCCCCGAGCATCAACAACCCCCTCCTGTTTCCCCCCGCGCTGAGATAGTGCGAGAAGGGGGCCCCGTTCCCACCCCATTGCCAGACACTGTCCGCGAGGCCCGCGGAGTCGGGGCGCCACCGCCATTTTGCGGCTCATCACCAGACGGGTAGGCTCGACGCGGTCTCGGCCCCAGGCTCGTCTGCCCCCTCATAGTGGAGGGTGGTCCCTTTTTCTTTTGCTTTGAGTATATGTGTTGTCGGCGCCGTCTGTGAAGTAAAACTGTATAAGTGTTGCCGTGTGCTCGGTAGTCGGTGGTAGATCTGCATTGTGTTTCACTTTTACATTTGCTTTTTGTGCATTATTGTGGTGTTTCTTCTTTTACATTTGCTTTTGGTGTATAATTGTATATGTGTGCTATCCGTGTGCCATCGCGAAATAAATGTGCTTTATGTTGAACTGTTTTTCCCGTTTCGCTTCGTCTTTTCCTTTATTGAATCTCCATCTTACTTCACGTTAAGGGTTGGTCATGGGCTAAAACGCCCGATAATTAATCGAACCGTCGGGGTTGACGATAACACCGCTCGGTTATCCCGATAGTACGGAACGGGTCGCTTAAAGTGGCCCGTGTCCGAAGTCGACCTGCGGCGAGGTGCGATCGCCCGGTCTACCCTCCGTGTGGGTACTTAGGTCGGTCGAATTTGGCGAGCAACCCTATCCCACGCGGGAGGCCGATTGGCACGATCGTGGTGAGGCCGAAAGGCCCACCCGTGACTAGTTCCCGGCGTTAGTCCGAGAGGGTCACGACGGGATTGTCCGTCCAGTGGGCGACGTGCCGCGATTCGAGTTACGTGGCCGTTCGCACGCCGGCGGGCGCGAATCCGCAACAATATATATATATATATATATATATATATATATATATATATATATATATATATATATATATATATATATATATATATATATACAGTATATACAGTATATGTATATTTAGGTAGATATACACATATATATATATATAAATGTATATATACATACATATTTACATAACAAGCCCAAATGAGCTAAGATCCACATCCTCTTAATGATGACGTCATAAAAACGAATATGACGTCATTGTGATGTATCAGGTTTGCGATAAATTATCTGTGCTAATGCCCGGCTTGATTCCCGCAAACAAAATTCAAACAGCTTGCCTAGTTTCCGAGTTAATAGTGAAGGCGATTTCGATTAGCGGAGATATTTTGACGTCATAACTTTTTTTCTCGGAAGAATTTCCAAAATCGGAGATGGTTACTGCCTGCGCGTGGGCTTTCTGCATATGCATGGCAAGTTTCACGAAGATCCGATGAAAACTCTGGGTTGTGAAACAAAAAATAGGAATGACGTAATAAAATTGTTATGACGTCATAATGATGTATCATATGTGCCGTAATTCATCTCTGCTGATGCCCTGTTCGATTCCCGCAAACAGAATTCAAAAAGCTTGCCAAGTTTCGGAGATAATATTTTAGGCGATTTACATTAGCGGAGATATTATGACGTCATAACCTTTTTTTTCTTGGAGGAATTTTCAAAATCGGAGATGGTTACTGTCTGCACAGGGTATTTTTACATGTATATGCCAAGTTTCAGGAAGTTTCGATGAAAACTGTAGGATGTGAAACAAAAAAGTCCACAAGAAGATGAAGAACAACAACATGAGTAAGACTTTGAGATCCTCCACGAGGATCTAAGTGTGTGTGTGTGTGTGTGTGTGTGTGTGTGTGTGTGTGTGTGTGTGTGTGTGTGTGTGTGTGTGTGTGTGTGTGTGTGTGTGTGTGTGTGTGTGTGTGTGTGTGTGTGTGTGTGTGTGTGTGTGTGTGTGTGTGTGTGTGTGTTCGAATTGTTCGGAAAAGGAAATGAAAATGGAGATGTATGGTTTTCAGCCGAACCAAGGACCGCAGTCTGTCCGCGCTGGTTGTTAGTGGACGTTAAAGATTCCACGGTGTCGTTTGGAAGAGCAGGCGAATTATCGCCGGCACTCCAGACAAATTCCAACAAATTCCTGCCAAAGTCAAACTGGCGGCTCGTGAGGGACTTTGTCCAAAGACGTTACCTGGCCATTAACTCACAAGGTGGGAATAATTTGGAGCCGTTGAAGAAATCGTCGTCGTCAGCAGTACGCACACTGCTATGTGAAAACACACACACAGACACACACAGACACACACAGACACACACAAACACACACACAAACACACACACAGACACACACACAGACACACACACAGACACACACACAGACACACACACAGACACACACACAGACACACACAGACACACACACAGATACACACACATACACACACATACACACACATACACACACATGCACATACACATACACACATACACACGCACACGCATACACAAACATACACACACACATACACACACACACACACACACACAAACACACATACACACACACACATATATACATCTACACACATACACAAACACACACACACACACACACATATATATACATACACACATACACACAAACAAACATACACACATACACACACACACACACAAACACACACACACATACACACACACACATACACACACAAACATACACACACACACATACACACACGCACACACACGCACACACACACACACACACACACACATACATACACATACACATACACACATACACACACACACACACACACACATACACACACACACACACACACACACATACATACACACATACACACACATACACACACACACACACACAAACATACATACATACACATACACACACACATAACTGATTCTTTAAATAGAATAACTTATCATAATGTAAATATATTGCTGTAACTGCTGCATGCTTTATTTAGCATGGCGTCATCCATTGGTTTCTGGGTTCATGGCATGAAAATGGGGTGCGGTGGAGTTGTGATGCGCTGCGCTAAAAGAGCTGTACTGGCCTGATGGGGAATAAACTCGTTCACTTCACTACTGGTGCTGATTCCTGTTCTCTACGGACATAACACCTACCCAGCCAGCAACTACACTGAAGGAGGATGAAGTGGAATCGTGAACTCATAATATTGTTACGAATTTGGAATTCGATTGCACACAACATACAGTTTCCTTTAGTCAGCTGTGTCGATAAGTGCTTGTTCCCGAGATAGCTCACCTTCCATTGTTTAAATGTTCAGAAATCGACTCGATGCGCTGCGGATCGATTTAATAGTTCGGGAACGAACAATGGAGACATCCCTCCCCCTCTTCTGCGAAGAGGAAGAACTCTGCCATCCCGTGACTCATGATGTCAACAACTCCCTACCACCCGTGGTTGAGCGGGGGAGGGGGGGTGGATCACGAGGGCATGAGTCACGCCGGGCGTGGAGGAGGAGGGGGGGCGGAGAAGGATAAGGACGAGATCCTTCCTTTGTTCTTGGGCAATAAGCTTTTTGCTTCGGCAGAGAGTAGTCGTTCAGCAGACCTTCGGGTCCTGTTTGGCCTGGGTTAGGGTTGAGGCCTTCGGAAGCTTTTTGCTTCGGCTGGCTCGGTGAACTTTGGCTTCTGTTTGGCTCGGGAGAGCTTTTTGCTTCGAGCTGCTTTGCTTGGAAGGAAGTTGAGCCGGTCACTCGGCTCGAGCTGCGAGTGGTGGCTTCTTCTTATTGGTTTGTGGAGATCTTTGTTCTCCATTTTGGTTCCCGGCTTGGTGCGACTCATCGACCTCTTCGTGGAGGTGGTTCCTCGGGGAAGCGACGCATCGACGGGAAGGATTGGCGCCTCGTTTCACCAGCACGTGTTGA